>NC_132794.1:41572272-41872849 GCF_048418805.1 Vulpes vulpes
ACCATAGGTTTGTTTTAAGAATCAGATGAAATGGTGTTAATGAAAATACTTCATAAAACTTTAGAAAATATTAGCTTATTATAATTATAGTCATTGTTGGCTCAGTCAGAAATGATTTTATTTATTTTTTTAAAGGATTTTATTTATTTATTTGAGAGAGAGAGAGAGAGAGAGAGAGAGAGCATGAGCAGGGAGAGGGGAAGAGGCAGAGGGGAAAAGCAGACTCCCTGATGAGCAAGGACACCCCCGCCCCCATGTGGGATCATGAGCTGAGCTGAAGGCAGACACCTACCTGACTAAGCCACCCAGGTCCCCCAGCAGAAATCATTTTAATAATCAACTCTTTTTGGTGTTTTCCAGTGATGAAGTGAGGCTATAAATAATAATTCACAGCTAGTTATTTTTTGTAGATTTCATGATTTGCTCTCAATTAAAGCTTCATATTTGCTTGTTTTTTTAGTTCCTTCTGATTTTTTCAGTCACTTCTAAGTCACTTATATCTTAATGATGGTCTCTTACTGTTTTGTGTGGGTTAACTTTGGATTTTCCACCTAATTTTTGAAAACTTGAGGGTGTCACCAGGTAGTATATGATCCACTTTCCATGGAGTCTAGCCTCCTATGGGTTCACCCGGTAGCTTTTGAATTTAATCAGGGGAGTTTTATTTTTTTTTATTTTTTTTAAATTTTTTATTTATTTATGATAGTCACACAGAGAGAGAGAGAGAGGCAGAGACACAGGCAAAGGGAGAAGCAGGCTCCATGCACTGGGAGCCCGACGTGGGACTCGATCCCGGGTCGCCAGGATCGCGCCCTGGGCCAAAGGCAGGCGCCAAACCGCTGCGCCACCCAGGGATCCCCAGGGAGTTTTATTTTTAAATTAGTTAACAAAGTTATCAGAATTGCATTTCTAATATTAATGTCATTCCAATATGAAATCATAAATTAAAGAATGATACAGCAAATGAAAAGAAAAACAAAGGTCCCCTTTCTTCCTACCACTTATTTCTGAACCACCTGACATCCTATCTTCCCTTTAGAAAGCTTTTTTAGCTTCTATAGCTAATAGTTATCTTGTCTTTCCTGACTTCCATATCATTTTTTTTGTCCTTTTTGGATCTCCATTATTCGTATCTTCTTATGTTAGTATTATAATAATAATTTAAATTATTAAAATTTTAATATCCTTGTATTGTAATATATTTTATTATATTTATATTTCTTTTTAAATAATATTCTCTCATTGTTTGGTGTGTCAGTCTTGAGTTCCCATGAAGCTTTTTAGATATAGAGTCCTATCTTACAATTGGGATGGATGATTTGCAGTTTCTTGAATACTATGTCCCAAAGTAGTCAATATGTATCAGCCTAACTAAATTTTTGTGGTTGTTCACTTTAATTAAAAATAACCCTCCAACTTACAGGTGACAAGGCAATGACTGGGAGTGACAGATTGACATAGAAGTAGTTACACAGGATGGTTAGATGTTCCTTTAAATGGTATGCTATACAGCAGAGTGAAATGGGTTTGTTCCAGGTGAGCTCTTGGTGTCTCATCATCCTCATTGGAACTTGTTTTTCCTGGTGACAGAACACAGCAGAACTGATTCAGAAGCATCCTTATTTTTATTTTAAAAAAAGAGGCCTCCTCAAACAGAGGAATAGTGTCACATTCATCGTTATTTGCCTGGAATCAGGTTCAGTAACTGACACTTGGCATGTGTCCAGTGAATGTTTTTGTTGAATGAATGCATGATGAGGAAAATATGATTTGCAAACTGGTAATGGACAGATTTTTCCCTTTGTCTTATATCAAGCAAAATGAAAACGGTTTTATGCCACATTATGCTATTACTATCATATTTTGATAGATTATGCTTTATTTTTAAAGCAACCTTAAAACTATTAACCTCTGCATAGGTTTAGGAATTTGAATGTACCCAGAGGACAGAAATGAGGTTAAATGAAACATGGGTCCTTAAAGCCAAGTGTTTTTTGTGAACAAAGAAACTGTTCTTTTAATTGGAATAACTTTACAACATGATTGGTTTTTTTTTTTTTTTTTTTTTTTTTTACCAGAACAGACCTTTTTTAAATCTTAAAATGAGACTTAACTTTATTGTCAAAGCCAGTCACTGAGGGGTAGTCAAGTTGATCAAATTTGAAATGGAAACCAGAAGCAGTTTACCATTTCAGATACTTTGCTGGTCACAAATTAACCATGTTACATTATGCATGGATAAAGCAAAGCCTATCTGCACCGATGTACACTTTATGACCTAACACACTGGTGAAATAGAAGGCCTAGCAGGTGCTTCTAACTTTTCTAGACTGTGAATCAGGGGTTTCTGCATGGCCCATTTGCTGTTTGCCTTTGTGTGGAAGAAAGGACTACTGCAAGAATAGTTGTGTATAATACCAGTATAAGTTGAGGCAATGTGTTTGATTTCTAAAAGCTATGCACAGATTAAGTCATACTAATTTGCTCATAAAGCTCCTGTTATTACCTAGCAGAGCAGGATCCTTAAAGAATGGGTTATGGGGACAGGGTTCTAAGAGTAAAAGCAGAAGTCAAGGCCAGGAAAGGAGTAGGCAGACATGGATAAGGGAATGAGTTTGAGTCCCCTAACCAGTGCCAGCAGTATGGTAACATCAGAGACCTTAATTACACCTTCAAAACTCCTTTGCCTTTGTGTAATTAACTGAGTGACAGAGGTGATGTGCCATCATCTTCATCAGGGTCTGCTCTCCTTACCCAAGGAGAGGGGATTATTCTAGCATATCCCCCAGGGGACAGAAATCTAGGAGACTTATTTTATTTTATTTATTTTATTTTATTTTGTTTTATTTTATTTTAATTTAATTTAATTTTATTTTATTTTATTTTATTTTATTTTTTATTTTTTAATTTAATTTAATTTTATTTAATTTTATTTTATTTTAATTTTATTCCCCTCCACCCCCTGCTCATCCTAGGAGGCTATTTTAGAATTCTGACTACCACAGTATCCTTCCATTGTCTGGCATTTTCTATTCCGTTTCTGGTCTTGTCTTCTGCTTCCACTATCAGAAGCCTGTCCCTACAACTTTCCCTAATGTAACATAATCTGTATACACAATAGACTTCTCCATTTCTGGATTATGCTATACTGGTTAACAGTGCGTGTGCCAAAGTTGAACATTTTATTGTCAAGTCCCAGCTCTGCTACCTACTAGAAGATTGGCACCTGCCTCAATTTCCTCATCAAAAGGGGAGTGATAGTAATATCCATTAGGTAGTATGTTAACCATTTATGGGTTTTTGTAAGGAATAAGTGATATGATATGCTTAGTGGACTTGGCACAATGTCTAGCACTTAATCTCCAAAAATATTTAGATATCATTACAGTATATCCTGTCTCAATAGTTTTACTAATAAATTATTACTCTACATAGAATACCCTGATAAATTTCTATGCTCCCTTCAAAATCTATCCTAACCTTGTGTGTGGAAAATGTCAATATCTGCATAATGTTGGGAAGCTGAGGTTAGGGTATATAGGGAACTCCATTTTTTTAACTTTTCTGTAAATCTAAAATTATTTCAAAATAAACAGTTTTTTAAGAAGTCCTAAGTGTTATCTCCATTATCATAAAGCCTTCTGATTCCCCTCATTGTGGTATAAATACTTTCATTCTGCTCTTAGGGAGCTTTACACATGCTGTTTATTACATTGCCTCGTGACTATTTGTTTACAAGTCTGTCTAGAATATAAAGTCCATGGATGCAGATACTAAGCTTTATTCATCTTTGTATCTCTAATATATGGCATTATATCTGATATAGTTTCAGCATATGTTATGTAAATGCTGGCTTAATAACGAATTGTTGAATGAATTTTTATTTTTTGTGCACAAAGATTCACCAATGACCCAATGATATGTGATTATAGGAACCACTGAGAAGGTCAGTATGGTACAGATCAGTGGTTTTCAAAGTGTGGCCCCTGGACAAGCAACATTATTAGCCATAACTGGAGACTTGTTAAAATACTGTTTCTCAGGCCCCATCTCCCAGATCTACTGAATCAGAAATTCTGAGGGTAGGGGATGACTGTCTGTGCTTAACCACTTTCATGGAAACCAAGATTGAAAACATAAACAATTATACTAATGTATAGCTATGTTAAGTGAATTCAAAACCTTTTAAATGCAAATGTTTTATTAGAGGGAAATGATCTAGATGGATTATCCTGTAAGAAATAATTGAATTTCCACTTAGCCATTTTTGTAATGATTTTGAGTATTACAGAACATATCAGATTTAGGGATCTATATGCTTGTAAACATGAACAAGTTTTAAAATTTGCTTATTAGCCTCCTGCCAACCAATTCTTGTGATTTGCTTTAGTACAAGAAAGCGGAATGCTATTTTTGAGTACTCCCTGTCTGACATTTGTTGCTGTGATCACAACTTAAATTTTTTTTTACCATTAATCATAATACTAATCATTCTGGCCTCAATACACATGTCTTCAAATATCTATGCCTGCCAAGTGCCTACTGCTGCCATGTGCTCCAAGAGACTACTTCTCCAAGTTGTATCTAAGTGTCCATTATGCTTTTAGGATATAGCTTTTACAGCCAGTTTTATGTTCTCAGCAAATACTGGTAGAGTTACAGGATCTCATGTACTAAGTAATTAAGATATTACAATCACACATCTGCAGCTTTATTCTAAAGAGCAGTACTTCTATTTTGTCATAATCTTTCTAATTCCTTTGAGAACAAGTGTCTTGGAAAAGCATGTAATAATGTATGACTAATCTCACAAAGAGCCTGAGGCAAGGAAGCATTTGCCTCTTCGCTGCAGAAGTTCTTGAATGTTAGCCTCTGTATTATTGGAGAAAAAACATATTTTTATTTATTTATTTATTTATTTATTTATTTATTTATTTGGGGGGAAGGGCAAAGGGAGAGAGAGAATCCCAAGCAGAGTCCACACTCATAGTGGAGCCCAACACAGGACTGGATCCCACAATTCTGAGATTATGACCTGAACTGAAGCCAAGAATCCAATGCTTAACTGACTGTGCCACCAAAAATCACTTCTTAAGATCCTTTGGGCAGTACTCCTTTCAGAGATATGGAGCCTGCCCTTTCAGAACTCACCTGCTTTTCGAGGCTTTTTTTTTTTCCTTTTCATGTGAAACAGACCATTCTTTACACAGCCATTTAGTTGAGCTAGATTGGAGGAGAAGCCCCTGCCTTGAAATTAGGAAACCCAAATTCATTCCCGCTATTGCCCATCACTAGCTATGTGTGTGGGATTAAGATACCACTTCTCCAACTCTTAACGCTTAACAATGGCTTAATAAGAATACTTTTATAATGATTACAAATGGGAGCCTCACAAAGAACTCTCAGTTGTGAATTATCCTTACTGAGCCTAACAGAGTCTATGCCAAAGAGGTCCAAGGCTAAGTGGACATTCTCTGCACCACTACACCCTGGGAGGCTGCATTTACGCTCTCATTCCTCAGGGACACTCTTTACCGTCACCTCTTATAGGCGGGGAACCACAAAGGGTCACAACTTTATTAATTTTGTATTTCAAGGCAAGTAGGTTTGGCAATAGTGAGAACATGATCAGTTGAAAACAGAGGTAAGAATCAAACAGTCTGTAATGATGTTGGTGTTAGTGGTGACAAGAGATAGATTCCAAATCACCGTGGACTCAAAGCTAGATGAAACTGATTGGGTTTTCAGTTAAGAGAGAAAACAAAGTCAAGGATTACTTGAAGATTCCTTTCCCAGGCAATTAAGAAGACAACCACTGTATTAAAACATGCCAGGGACCACTGGGTGGCCATGGGGTGGCTCAGTTGGTGAAGTGTCTGCCTTCAGCTCAGGTCATGATCCCAGGGTGCTGGGATCAAGCCCCACGTTGAGCTCTCTGCTCAGTGGGGCGCCTGCTTCTTCCTCTCCTTCTGCCACTACCCCCAGCTCATGCTCTCTCTCTCTCTCTCACTGTGCCGTCTCTCTCTCTCTTTCAAATAAATAAATAAATAAATAAATAAATAAATAAATAAATAAATACTATCTTAAAAAAAAAAACAACATGCCAGGTCTGCAACCAGGTGAACAGTTGATTAATGGGCTTGTGTGGAAATGTGGAAAGGTATCAGTGGCATGTCACAAGACTCATTGCTGCCCCTGTCCTCTTCAGATCTTTTCTTTTCAATATCTCGTTGGCAACTTCAGAGAAAAACTGCAGTGGAAAAAGGTGTTTAAGTGACAGAACTAAAGCCTGTTAAATTCTTCCTAAGCTAAATATAACAAGATTAAAGTCAAGAGGATACTGAAAACATCCTGCATTTAGATTAAAATATCCACCTACAAGTAAGGAACACAAAAGATTTCTGTTTCAGCTTTAGTTGACAACTTATTGATTCTGAGCTAGTGGCTGATCATGTGGCTGATTCAAACAGAAAGCTAAGCTACTTCAGTAATAGATACTCATATCAAGGGAGAAAATGCATCACTGTACTACATGTAATCTGGCAAATCCGGAGTTTTTGGTCAGTTATAGGTATGTATTTGAAGAAGGCTCATTGACAAATTGCATTATATGCAGGGGACAGAAAGGAAACCTATCTGGAAATTATATCATAGGAAAAAGAGTCCAAAGGAATAGTAGTCAATAAAATTAAAAACAGGGCATATGACAGGGGCTATGTAGTGGGAGCTTTGTGTGCCACCCAGATGTCCGTATCTGGATCCAGACTCGTTTTCTTAGCTGCTGGGAGTATGGCTGGCTGGTGGCTCACCACTGAGCCGCTCCCCAGGCCTGACCTTTTATGCAAGGGAGCTGCCTTGCCAGGGCATCTGCTCATTCCTCAGGAGCAGCCCCACCCAGTGCCTGGTCTGGGTGTGAGGGTACAAAAGCCCCATTCTGTTGCCTTGTGCAGGACAACTTAAAAGACCATCCCAGCCTCAAAACCCTTTGTGTGATCAGCTGAGGCCTCTGCTGCGGCTGCATCTCCTGCCTAGTCTGACCTCCCTTACTCGCTTAGAGTCGTTCTAGAAAGCACACCCCACTAAACCTTCTCCATGGGATTTTTCTGCTCTGTCTCTGTGCCAGGGAATTCTACCTGCAACAACTGACACTACAAAGGCTGGGAAAGAACACATGATTCAATAAATGATGCTGGGACAATCGATTACCCACATGGAAAGAGAAAAGAAAGTCAGAGCTACCTCATGTGCAAAATCTATTTCATGTGGATTTAGAATTGAACTATGAAAAGCAAAACTTTATGACTTTTAGTAGAAAATAGGCAAGAATTAGGAGAGGGTTTCTTAAAAGCAGAAGCCATGAAGAAGATTGGTGAATTTGTCTATGTTAAAATAACATAGAATTTAAATTAAATTGAGATAAAATCACTTGACTATGACAAATGATATCATTTTAAAAAATAATAGGGAAATCTGGGAAGGATACATGCAGCACTTAGGACTAACACAGAATTAGCATTGTAAATAGATAAGGAATCTTGTCATAAAGGAAGATAAATAGTCAATTGCTTAAGACAAAGTCTGACTGATGAATGAGTATATGAAAATATGTTTAGCCTCACAAGCAATTAGGAAAATGACAATGAAAATAAGATCCTAATTCATATGCATCAGATTGGAGAAATTATTTAAAAAAAATTTTATAGTACCTTTCCTTTTTTTCCTTCCTTTTGCTGCTTCTGTGCCTTTGCACATGTGATTTCCATGTGTCCTTCTCATCTGTCAAGACCTAGAGCAGAGCCATCTTTTCCATAAAGCTCTCCTTGCCTTCGTGTTCCGAGTTAAGATTTTCCCCTTATATATCCCATATAGCACTTTGCACTTCTTTCATTTTAAAACACTGGGCATTGTTTGAATTTTTGCTGACATGTGAGTCTGACACTATTTAGATGATGAGCCCTTGTATGGCAGGAATGATGTTTATCTGAGTGCTTCTGGCATTTATCATAGTGCCTGGCATTTAACTAGTAAATACATATTGGATGGGTGAATGAACCAGTTCCTGGCCCCAGTGGTTTCTCCTTAGGATCCGACCCCTTCTAAACAGAGGTACGGAAAGTCAAGTGTTCTGCAGTAGTTCTTTGTTTACTTTTTGGTGCATCCTCTAAAATTAGTTCAAGATAAATGCCACCTTTAAAAAGAGTTTTTAATTACTCATCACCTGCAGGGGAGCATATGGTTAAATGTGGTTCTCACCTGCCATTTAATTAGAGGATATGCAGAAAGTTGGTTCTTTTTATCATAGGTGGAAAGTTGCATAGGGACAAAATAAATGTTGTTGTTGTTGTTGTTGTTGTTGTTGTTGTTTGGTTATTCACTATTTTTCTTCCAGCCTATTGCTACCTCGTGGTACCATCAGGATTTATTTTTAATCCTGACAAAATGAAAGAAGTATACTTTGCCGAGAGAGATAAAATACGTTGACATATTTAAAAAAGTAAAATTTCCCCCTCAGGAAATCTAAGTCTTTGGGAACCTACACTCTCAAGGCATTTGAAAAATTTCGAATCTCTTTTTTAAAAGCCAACAGCAGTTCTACAAACTCCAGATGAGAGTACGTGATCTGGTTGGCATTTGTCATCTCCTAGAGTGATTATTAAATATTAAAGCTAGGAGAGATCCTTTGGCCTAGTGCCTTCGTGGTACGGGTAATGTAAGTAAGGTTCCATCTGATACATCATAACTGTTTAGTGATAGGATAGTCCAGATCTCCTGCGTTCAGCTTTGGTTCTTTCCTTTTCTCCATATACGGTGCCCACTACCAATTTGAAGGTAACAAGAAACTTGGATTTTCAGGGACTGTGAGTTAATGATAGCTACTTAGGTATTCGCTTTGAAGCCCTTGAAATTTCCCAGGTAAGAACTGCCTGTTGGCCTTTGTTCCACTAATAATTAGCTTTCATTAGCACCTAAACTCAAGGGGAGAGAGCAACTCCATTCTGGACCCGTATAACTATTTGGGCTCATGATGAATATGGAGTGAGAAGTAAAGATTTGAAAAAGAGATTAAAAACTTACTTGCTTATTAATTAAGCAAATTATGATAAAGATTCTAAGTGTAAGAATCTTATGTGATCGTTGAAATTAGTAATATCTCTGGACTTCTATTTTCTCATTGGTGACATGAATAACTTAGAATAAAGCTGAGGACAATAAATCTTTGAGGATCTTTTTCTTCTAAATATTCGGATTCTGTGATTGTAATAACAGAGGATTCACCCACGTTTTGCTGGTCTTGCAAAGTTAACTGATGCTTGAAGGTTAACAAAGAAGGTTTTCTTCTTCTTCTTCTTTTTTTTTTGAAAAGTAATCTATGACTAAAATGCTGTCTTGTTTTTCTGAAAGGTTCCCAGGAATCTTACTCATTCATCTCCATATGTGTTTTTTCTGTCCTTCACTTACTTGGTAAGACTATGATTTATTGAAGCTAAATCAATTTAGTTATGTGGCTTCTCTGTCATTGATTGAATGGATGTAAGGTTTGAAGGGGGCATCATGGAAGAACACAGGTAGTCATACTTATGTTTGAATCTGAACTCTGTTGCTATGGGCTGATGCAAGTCATAGAACTTCTCTTAACCTCAGATTTCTCTTATCTCCAATGTGTATAATACAATGTACATCCTAGGATCCTTATGAAGAGTGAATAAGATGCCAAACACAGTGTTGGGCACCCTGTATGCAGTCATGCCATTAGGGTGCACTAAATATACCTGCAAGTATCCATGAGCCCTCTAACTCAACTATAGACCCCAAAAGTTAAAACCAGCAATAGACAAGACAGAGCTGCCTGAGTGGCTCAGTTAATTGAGTGTCTAACTCTTGATTTGGCTCAGGTCATAGTCTCAGGGTCATAGGATAGAGCCCAATCTTGCGCTCCGTACTCGGCAGGAAGTCTGCTTGGATTGTCTCTCTCTCTCTCCCAATGCCCCTCCTCTCCCTCTCTCTCTTTTTTTTTTCTCTCTCTCTCTCAAATGGGTAAATAAATCTTAAAAAAAAAAAAAAAAGAAATAGACAACACCGCTTAACTCATGCTCTAGCTAAAGCCCATTGTGCTCTTTTCCTATTGCATTTTTCTTGAGGCATTTACTAAAACATTTTGCAATGACCAAAACATTCCAACTGTAGGCCAGAAAAGCCCTGATAGCAACAGAATGCCTAGAAGACCACTTCCCATATGTCCCTTTCCCTGCCCATGATCATGAGCTGAATATATACCAGTCCCCTTTCTCCACCCATGATCATGTATTTTCTGCCTTCTCTCTTGCATGTACCCACTGAACTTCTAGAACTTCTGGAAAGAAGATAGATAGACATCTAGTTTTATAGCTAGATTTATAAGATGTTTATCTTGCAAGTGAAGAAGTCAGCTGTTAAGGCTTGAGCCTGTCACTTCCCATGGCTGCCTGCACTTGAAAAAAATCTCTCCCTTTCTCTTTTCCAAACCCTCCTCCCTTGAGTTATTGCCTTCTTTTGTGATGAGTGTATCTGTTGCAACAATGTTGGACACACAGTTAGAAGCTATGCTCTACATTTGTGCAGCCAGCCCCCCTCAGGTGTCCCGAGATGGAGCAGTTGGCCCCAGCAGCACAACAGGACTCACCTGTTTGTTCTTTTGAGTTAACAGCTGTGATAGTCATTTGGTAACACAACTACTAGTGAAAGTAGGTCAGAATTTGATGTGCCAGTGAAGATAGGAGTGTATGTTTCTGATTCCACAACAAATTCCTCTTCTTCCTTTACCTACTGCCCTCTTCTGTAGAAATAGCATTACAAACAGGTTGCTGGATTTGCATAAAGTGTTCAGAAAAGACCAACGGGTAGATTCTCTGCAAGCTGGAATCAGTAGATTGTGAATTTCTTTAGTAGAAGGTTCTTTTTCATTCCCAGCACCTAACTGGCATAAATAAATTCAGTAGTGAACATTATATAGATCATATGGGAGGGAGCAAACCTCCTTCCAAATTCTCATGATAAAGATGTGATACTTAAAAGGAATTTTAATGAATTTCATAAGCAAAAAAATGATAATTTTCTGCCCATATTCTTAATGTTTCTGATATAAAGGAGCAGCAAAAATCAGTGAAGGCTGCATGAGACCAAGAAAGGGATGTTCATGGTACATGAGCAATAAACGAAGAAGGTTGCATACCAGACTTGACCTCAACTGACACTGTTCTCATAGACATACTGACAATGGGTTTTCAACTGGCTCTTCATAAAGAGGATCTAGAACTTTCTATCAAAACTCACCGTATTGTTTATCATTTATAACTTATTACATGTATTTATGCTTAGATTACTGTGCACTGAATTGCATATAGTACTTCAATGTTGACTAAATATTTTATTGTCAGCATGAAGTTGTAATTTAAAAGAATAGCCCCTGACCTAGGTCATGTTCTAACAGATTAAAAGACCATACCTAATTTTTGTAAACAATATTTTGATGCCCAGGACAAGTCAATAAACAGTAACTCTTACAGAATACTGCTTTTGCAAGGATTATTTCTAACCAGATGTGTTATGCATTATACAGGTACCAGCAGTTTTTTTTTAAAGAGTATAAGAATATTAAAAACTGCTAATAACAAAATAATTTTTCTCCAGAAGTACTATTTAGTGGTTCAACAAATATGACTTTGCATTGCTGAAGCATTTCATTCCTGCCTTTGAAAATCCTCATCTAAAGGTAAGTTTTTGATCAGTGCCTCACTGCTGCTCAGAGTTGATTATTTCAACTTGAAGTTATTTTTATTTTTATTTTTTGGAGTTATTTTTTTAAGATGTGAAAATGTTCTGTTTACATGATTTCTGCTTACGTTTGCCAGTGTGTCCTCTCATGCTCTCCTGTTCCTCCAATTCAATAGGAGAAGAAATTAGAAGAATCTATTCATCATTAATCCACTGACTGCCAGAACCCAGCTCTTCTCTTCTCCCTTCCCGGGTCATAGATTCCTAGAATAGCCAATAATAAAGTTCATAACTGAGAGTGAATGAGACATGGGGATTTATTATTTGTTACAGCATCCCCACCTGTGCTAAGCTAATTGCATGGGATTTCATTTCACCCCGTAGAATCCAGGCCTTTCCCAATATCTGGTGCCTGTGCAGGTATAGGTAAGCAAATGGGATTTGCTGAAGGATTGCTCTGGGACCGTACAGTCTGGCTTCTGGGTATTTATCCTTTGAGTTAAAAAAAAAATTGTTCAATTAGGTAAGTGCTCTTTTATGACTGAGAAGGTCATTTTTTCTTTTTTTTTTTTTAACTTTTTAACCTTGTTTTATTTTTTTTATTTTTTTTAATTAATTTTTATTGGTGTTCAATTTACCAACATACAGTAAAACACCCAGTGCTCATCCCGTCAAGTGTCCACCTCAGTGCCCGTCACCCATTCCCCTCCAACACCCGCCTCCTCCCCTTCCACCACCCCTAGTTCGTTTCCCCGAGTTAGGAGTCTTTATGTTCTGTCTCCCTTCCTGATATTTCCCAACATTTCTTTTCCCTTCCTTTATATTCCCTTTCACTATTATTCATATTCCCCAAATGAATGAGAACATACACTGTTTGTCCTTCTCCGATTGACTTATTTCACTCAGCATAATACCCTCCAGTTCCATCCACGTTGAAGCAAATGGTGGGTATTTGTCGTTTCTAATTGCTGAGGAATATTCCATTGTGTATATAGACCACATCTTCTTTATCCATCATCTTTCGATGGACACCGAGGCTCCTTCCACAGTTTGGCTATTGTGGCCATTGCTGCTAGAAACATCGGGGTGCAGGTGTCCCGACGTTTCATTGCATCTGAATCTTTGGGGTAAATCCCCAACAGTGCAATTGCTGGGTCGTAGGGCAGGTCTATTTTTAACTCTTTGAGGAACCTCCACACAGTTTTCCAGAGTGGCTGCACCAGTTCACATTCCCACCAACAGTGCAAGAGGGTTCCCTTTTCTCCGCATCCTCTCCAACATTTGTGGTTTCCTGCCTTGTTAATGTTCCCCATTCTCACTGGTGTGAGGTGGTATCTCATTGTGGTTTTGATTTGTATTTCCCTGATGGCCAGTGATGCAGAGCATTTTCTCATGTGCATGTTGGCCATGTCCATGTCTTCCTCTGTGAGATTTCTCTTCATGTCTTTTGCCCATTTCATGATTGGATTGTTTGTTTCTTTGGTGTTGAGTTTAATAAGTTCTTTATAGATTTTGGAAACTAGCCCTTTATCTGATATGTCATTTGCAAATATCTTCTCCCATTCTGTAGGTTGTCTTTTAGTTTTGTTGACTGTATCCTTTGCTGTGCAAAAGCTTCTTATCTTGATGAAGTCCCAATAGTTCATTTTTGCTTTCGTTTCTTTTGCCTTTGTGGATGTATCTTGCAAGAAGTTACTGTGGCCGAGTTCAAAGAGGGTGTTGCCTGTGTTCTCTTCTATGATTTTGATGGACTCTTGTCTCACATTTAAATCTCTCATCCATTTTGAGTTTATCTTTGTGTATGGTGAAAGAGAGTGGTCCAGTTTCATTCTTCTGCATGTGGATGTCCAATTTTCCCAGCACCATTTATTGAAGAGACTGTCTTTCTTCCAATGGATAATCTTTCCTCCTTTATCGAATATTAGATGACCATACATTTCAGGGTCCACTTCTGGGTTCTCTATTCCGTTCCATTGATCTATGTGTCTGTTTTTGTGCCAGTACCCCACTGTCTTGATGACCACAGCTTTGTAGTACAACCTGAAATCTGGCATTGTGATGCCCCCAGCTATGGTTTTCTTTTTTAAAATTCCCCTGGCTATTCGGGGTCTTTTCTGATTCCACACAAATCTTAAAATAATTTGTTCTAACTCTCTGAAGAAAGTCCATGGTATTTTGATAGGGATTGCATTAAACGTGTAAATTGCCCTGGGTAACATTGACATTTTTACAATATTAATTCTGCCAATCCATGAGCGTGGAATATTTTTCCATCTCTTTGTGTCTTCCTCAATTTCTTTCAGAAGTGTTCTATAGTTTTTAGGGTATAGATCTTTTACCTCTTTGGTTAGTTTATTCCTAGGTATCTTATGCTTTTGGGTGCAATTGTAAATGGGATTGACTCCTTAATTTCTCTTTCTTCAGTCTCATTGTTAGTGTATAGAAATGCCATTGATTTCTGGGCATTGATTTTGTATCCTGCCACGCTACCAAATTGCTGTATGAGTTCTAGCAATCTTGGGGTGGAGGCTTTTGGGTTTTCTATGTAGAGTATCATGTCATCGGCGAAGAGGGAGAGTTTGACTTCTTCTTTGCCAATTTGAATGCCTTTAATGTCTTTTTGTTGCCTGATTGCTGAGGCGAGGACTTCCAGAATTATGTTGAACAGCAGTGGTGAGAGTGGACATCCCTGTCTTGTTCCTGATCTTAGGGGAAAGGCTCCCAGTGCTTCCCCATTGAGAATGATATTTGCTGTGGGCTTTTCGTAGATGGCTTTTAAGATGTCGAGGAAAGTTCCCTCTATCGAACACTCTGAAGGGTTTTGATCAGGAATGGATGCTGTATTTTGTCAAATGCTTTCTCTGCATCTAATGAGAGTATCATATGGTTCTTGGTTTTTCTCTTGCTGATATGATGAATCACATTGATGGTTTTACGAGTGTTGAACCAGCCTTGTGTCCCAGGGATAAATCCTACTTGGTCATGGTGAATAATTTTCTTAATGTGTTGTTGGATCCTATTGGCTAGGATCTTGTTGAGAATTTTTGCATCCATGTTCATCAAGGATATTGGTCTGTAATTCTCCTTTTTGGTGGGGTCTTTGTCTGGTTTCGGGATTAAGGTGATGCTGGCCTCATAGAACGAATTTGGAAGTATTCCATCTCTTTCTATCTTTCCAAACAGCTTTAGTAGAATAGGTATGATTTCTTCTTTAAACGTTTGATAGAATTCCCCTGGGAAGCCATCTGGCCCTGGACTCTTGTGTCTTGGGAGGTTTTTGATGACTGCTTCAATTTCCTCCCTGGTTATTGGCCTGTTCAGGTTTTCTATTTCTTCCTGCTCCAGTTTTGGTAGTTTGTGGCTTTCCAGGAATGCGTCCATTTCTTCTAGATTTCCTAATTTATTGGCGTAGAGCTGTTCATAATATGTTTTTAAAATCGTTTGTATTTCCTTGGTGTTGGTAGTGATCTCTCCTTTCTCATTCATGATTTTATTAATTTGAGTCTTCTCTCTCTTCTTTTTAATAAGGTTGGCTAATGGTTTCTGTATCTTATTAATTCTTTCAAAGAACCAACTCCTGGTTCTGTTGATCTGTTCCACAGTTCTTTTGGTCTCGATATCATTGAGTTCTGCTCGAATTTTAATTAACTGTCTTCTTCTGCTGGGGGTGGGGTCTATTTGTTGCTTTTTCTCTAGTTCCTTTATGTGTAAGGTTAGCTTTTGAATTTGAGTTCTTTCCAGTTTTTGAATGGATGCTTGTATTGCGATGTATTTCCCCCTCAGGACTGCTTTTGCTGCATCCCAAAGAAAAATATGGAACGCTTCACGAATTTGCGTGTCATCCTTGCGCAGGGGCCATGCTAATCTTCTCTGTATCGTTCCAATTTTAGTATATGTGCTGCTGAAGCGAGCACGAGAAGGTCATTTTTTCAATGTAAACCACTTTGATTAAAGTCTAATCTACCAAAATAACTTAAATACCATCCATGCATCTTTAGATTTTAGGAATTGAAAAAAAAAAAAAAGATTTTAGGAATTGGAGTTTATTCTTGGTAAGAATTCTCCTTGCTGTCTCATTCTTGTCACTTTTATCTATTCGATCCCGTTTCACCCCAAACAGCTTGTTTTGTTTCCCTTCAGCTTGTGGGTACCATCTGAACAGCACCCTGCCCACTTAGGGAATTGTTTGAGAGCTTGTTTGAGAGGCAGGCTCCTCCTGTTTGGTGTGTGCTAGGGGACTTTTCTACTGGGATCCAAGAAGCTGAGAGGTGGATTTCGAGATAGCAGTTGCTACAAATAACAGGCTTAGTTGTTCAGAAACGAAACCATTTTCGTCATCAGGTTGCAGACATTTTGTGATATAAATGTTAGCTTATGTGGGGTTTTATTATACGTGGGTTGAGTGTGTGAACTGACTAGTGTGAGCAAGAACCGGGTCCCATGTGTGTGGCTTTTTGGGGAATCTGATTTCTTTTCTATAGGGAAAAAGAAGGATCCATGAATTTTAATTAAAGATTGTATGCTTTAGTAGAAAAGGCATAGATTGCTTTAAAATGGTTTAAAAATAAGTAAGGTAATATTTTTAAATGTGTGTTCCAACCATATGAAAACTTGTGTCCCAGATCTGAGTTTAATATTTAAACCTTGGTGTTACCACACAGCCCATCTTCTTGCGGGAAAACTGAACCTACAGGGAATCAGATATCCAGGGCTAACTTGCAGCTCACAGGAAATATGGAAGCCAGAGGGACAATGTAAGCAACACCGTGAGCAAGCAAACAGATAGGTCAGTACATGGAACTGTACTGTGTGTTTTTAAGATTGAAATACAATTGGCAAATAATATTGTGTAAGTTTAAGATATAGTGTGTTGATCTGATCCATTTATATATTGCTGTACGATTACCACGTAGGCATTTGCTAACACCTTTACCACATCATGTAATTATAATTTCTTCTTTTGTGGTGAGAACAATTAAGATCTGGTATCTTAGCAACTTTGAAGTTTATAAGCCAGTAAACAAAAGAGACAGATTGGGGGTGTGGGGAGAGGAGACTGATTGGTCTAGCAAATACGTAAAAGAAATATAAGAAACCTAGCAACCAAATATAATGGGTGGACTTTGTTTGAAATATGACTAAAATAAGCCATCTATATAAAAAGACATTTTTGTGACAATCAGGAAAATTGAATACGGACTAGATATTTGATAATACTGAGCAATTATTTGTGAAATTTGTTAGGTATGAAATGGTATCGTGAGTATGTAAGGAAGTCATTCTAAATGTGTGCTCTTGACTAGCATTTCTAGCATCACCTGGCAATATGTTAGTAATGGAAATTCTCAGCCCCACCCCAAACTTACTGAATAAGAAGCTCTGGGAGTGGGACCCAGCAAAAATAAGAGAATCATTGATGTAAGAACATATCCATATTTTAAAAGAGATACATACAAGGGTATGTGGGGATGAAATGATATAAAGTCTGGGAATGCTTTCACAATTCTTAAGTTAAAATAAAGGTAGGGATTTCATGAAGTAAGTGTGGCAAAATCTTGATAGTTGTTTTTCTGGGGTAATGCATTTATGTGGCTGCATTATATGGTTCTCTCTCTGTAATTTAGAAATATTACTTAGAAATTTAGGGGGGAAACTTTACACACACACACACACACACACACACAGGAGACATCCTTCTCAGAGAAAACAAACAAAAACTGGATTTTAAATTTTATAAAAACTGGGGCACCTGGGTGGCTCAAGGGTTCAGCATTTGCCTTTGGCTCAGGTCGTCATCCCGGGGTCCTGGGATAGAGTCCCACATCGGGCTCCCTGCATGGAGCCTGCTTCTCCCTCTGCCTGTGTCTCTGCCTCTCTCTCTCTCTCTCTCTCTCTCTCTCTCTCTCTCTGTCTCTCATGAATAAATAAACAAAATCTTTTTTAAAAAATAAAAAATAAATAAATTTTATAAAAACTTCCATCTTGCCCTAGCAAACTGGGTTTTAGTTTTTGCTTTGCCACTAATCACTGTACTGGGTTCTCTTGATAAGTCGGTTTCCCAGGAAGCTCATCCTTATCTGTGAGGTAAAGGAGCTTCGATATGTGGTATGTTGTGAAGGTTCTTTCGAGGCTGCTATCCTTGATACCCTGAGCATTCAGGTGAGTGGTCAGGCTCCTCAGCAGCATTTCTCAAGTCTGGAGTATGATCTGTGGTAGGGTGCTCTCTCGAGCATGGCTTCCCCCTCACTCTCTCTCTCTCCTTTGTCTCCCTCTCCCTCTTTCTCATTCTATTTCTATCTCTGTTTCTCTCTCCTTCTCTGGCTTTACATCCAATTCTCATCCCAGAGAACAGCAACATTCTCTGAGATGACTGAGACCCAGGCACATCACCCTCTGACAGTAAATAAGGTATGAAATTGCATGCAGAGGATCTCCAGGGACTTGAAATATGAGGTGACTTTTAGGTTACATCAGAGATGGTGAAAGCCTGGGTAGATTTTGGGACCTGTTGCTCCTGGCATTTGCCCTGAGCTTCTTCTCTTGCCTTCACCACCGCCAAGGCTACCACCTCCTCCTAAACAGAGAGACATAGCATAATGGTATAAACTCTGAGTGGGTTTGGAAGCCCTAATTCATACCTCTCATACTTCAAGAATCCACTTTATTAGGATAATCAAAACTGTGTACCAAGTTTAATAGACAGAAATGGTATCCTCAGTGGTAGGTGGAATCAGGTTATCTAGTAAATCCTGAAAATGCGGAATGGCTTGACTAACTCAAGCTTCTGTGTGTTCACCTTGAGAGGTTAAACACAGGGAAGGCTGTATCTCCTAGGGAAGGCTCTGAGGGACATACCAGGTTGTTCTTGGGGTGGGGATGGCTAAGGAGAATATGGTGGGAACATAGGAACATGATGTGTGCGCAGGCGACACATGGCATTGGCAAGAGGGAAGGAAAATGAAACAGGAGGGGGCCAGTGGGGATAAGGAACAATATCTGCAGAGTCCGGCAGCCAGGAGTTGGTGATGCATCTTCAACCTATTGCTCTTCAGATTACCTGATGGAAATCTCATTCCCACAAGTGCAGACAGTCAGTGATAGTGTTCCCACTGACAGAGCAGTTCCTGGATGGCTTTTCCCAGTGTTGGCATTTGCTTACTTTCTCTTCTCATGTTCCTCCATTCCTTTCATTTTCCTGTATTCACTTTGGCCCTGCCTGCACCATAGCAAACAGGTTATGCCTATGGACATTGGCTCAAAAAAGAAACCAGTAGCCACAATGGCAGTTGTTAATTGAGCACTATGTACCGGGCATGAATTGAACAATTGATAAATAGTGTATAGTAATAGTTTCATTCAAACCACTATCTATACAATAGTTATTCTCTCCATTTTAGAGATGAAGAGCAGAAAGTCAGAGAAGTGAGGTTGCCAGGTCACTCAGCAACCCAGTGGCAGAACCTAGTGTTGAACCTAGGTATGACTCACTTCAACTATTGTCCCTCATCTCTGCACTTCATTACTATACCTTCTTTCATCGGTGAGGGGAACAGAATAAAAACCAGGTTCCCTGGGTGGCACAGCGGTTTGGCGCCTGCCTTTGGCCCAGGGCGCGATCCTGGAGACCCGGGATCGAATCCCACATCGGGCTCCCGGTGCATGGATCCTGCTTCTCCCTCTGCCTATGTCTCTGCCTCTCTCTCTCTCTCTCTCTGTGACTATCATAAATAAATAAAAAAAAAAAAAAAGAAAGAAAGAAAAAAGAAAAAACCAGGTTCCCGAGAAGTAGGGCAATCTGCTGAGCAGGCCACATGGTAGAGAGCACTTTAGGAAGCTACAGTACAGTACTTGGGGCTCCCCTAGTAGCCCAAGGCCCATAAACACGTGCATAGAGAGGTCAGTTCCCCAGTATGAAGACACAAGCAAACATTTCACATAGCATGTTGAAAAGAAATATATTGTTTACTTATAGTAGGAAAATTAATTTCTTGAGTGGAATATGAACAAAAATTATAATCTCCTCTTAGGAAAAAATAAGGAACCAGGGTACTTCCTTGGTGATATCGTTAAATATTCTCCCTTGGGCTCATTCAATGGAGGTTTTCCTGATCACTCAAGTCATACTTGCTCTTTGGGGACTACATTAGTTCAGAATCATATAAGTTTCTTTTTTCTTCTTAGAAGTACATAATTACCCTTCTCATTCAAAGTAGGCAGAGAAATAAGATAGAATTCCAGATGCCTCTAAAACTCCTACCTTGCATGTCTCTACCTCTTAGCTATAAGAGGCAAATGAAGTAGAGTGGTGTAGGTGCAGAGTGGTGTAGCAATAGTGAAGGGTCTCACTGCAACAAGGAAGAGGGGAAGGCAAGGGTGGCATTAGCTAAAGAAGCTGTGGATAATAACTACCAACTGCACCATTTACGTCAATGAATAGATTATCCAGACAGAAAATCAATAAGGAAACATTGCTCTTAAATGACACATTAGACCAGATGGACTTATTATATTTATACAGAACATTCCGTCCTAAAACAGCAGAATACACATTCTTCTCAAGGGTACATGAAACATTCTCCAAAAATGGATCATATGTTAGGCCACAAAACAAGTCTCAACAAATTCAAGAAAATTGAATTCATATCAAGCATCTTTTCTGACCACTATGGTATGAAAGTAGAAATCAATTATAAGAGCAACACTCAAAAAACTACAAATATGTGGAGATTAAACAACATGTCACGACTACATAGATCATCTCCTTTGAACAAATCAAAGGAGAAATTTTAAAAACTACCTGGAAATAAATGAAAACAGAATTACAGCATACCAAAATCTATGGACCATGGCAAAAGTGGTTCTAAGAGGGAGGTTTGTAAGATTACAGGCAAACTTCAAGAAATAAGAGAAATCATAAGCAATTTATGCCTAAAGGAACTGGAAAAAGAAGAACAAGTGAAAGCTAAAGTTATTAGAAGGAATGAAATAATGAAGGTCAGAGTGCAAATAAATGAAATAGAGACTAAAAAGACAAAAGAGAAGATTAGTGATACTTAGAGCTGGTTCTCTGAAAAGATAAACAAAGTGGACAAATATTTAGCTAAATGCACCAAGAAAGAGAAGGCTTAAATAAATAAAATCAGAAATGAAAAAGAAATTACAGCTAATACTACAGAAATACAAGGAATAAGAGACCACAATGAACAATAATACATGAACAAATTGAATAACCTAGAAGAAATGGATAAATTCCTAGAAACTTAAAATCTTCCAAGACTGAATCATGAAAAAAAAAAAACAAAAACAAACAAACAAACAAACAAAAAACCTGAATAGATCAGTGACCAACAAGGAGACTTAATCAGTAATCAAGAACTATATATGACAAACCCAGCTAATATTATCCTCAATGGTGAAAAGCTAAAAGCTTTTCCTGTAAAAATCAGGAACAAGACAAAGATGCCCACACTCTCCCCGCTTTTACTCTATATAATATTAGAAGTCCTAGCCCAGCAATTAGATTAAAAAAGAAATGAAGTCATCCAAATTGGAGAAGGAAGAAATAAAACTGTCATAATTTGAAGATGACATGATATTATATATAGAAAACCCTAAAGATTCTACCAGTAACTGTTAGAATTAATAAATGATTTCAGTAAAGTTTCAGGATACAAAGTTCATATATACTGTTGCATTTCTATGCACTAATAGCAAACTATCAGAATGAGAAATTAAGAAAATACTCTGGGGCTCAGGCAAAGAGCATGTGACACTTGAGCTAGAGGTTGTGAATTCAAACCCCACATAGGGTATAGAAATTACTTAAATAAATAAAACTTAAGAAAAAGAAATCCTATTCACAATTGCATCAAAAAGAATATCTGGGAATACGAACAAGGGGTAGTAGAAGGGGAGGTGGGCGGGGGGACGGGGTGATGGGCACTGAGGGGGGGCACTTGATGGGAAGAGCACTGGGTGTTATATTATATGTTGGCAAATTGAACTCCAATAAAAAAAGTATACAAAAAAAAATAAACCATATCTGACTAGGTCATTGGCTACATTATCCCTTTGCAATAAGATTATAACATGGTATACGTTATACACATCATGTTTTCTTAGGATTAAACTCCTGTTGCATAAAAAAAAAATAATATCTGGGAATAAATTTAACCAAAGAGGTAGAAGAACTATAACTGAAAACTGTAAGACATTAATTAAAGAAATTGAAGAAGACACAGATAAATGGAAAGATGTTCCATGCTTATGGATTGAAAGAATTAACATTGGTAAAATGTCCCATACTCCATAAAGCAATCTACAAATACAGTGCAATTCCTATCAAAATTCCAATAGCATTTTTCACAGAGGAAGAACAAATAATTCTAAAATTTATATGGAACACAAAATATCCCAAATAACCAAAACAATCTTGAGAAAGAAGAACAAAGTTGGAGATATCATGCTCCCTAATCAAACTGTACTACAGATTTATAGTATTCAAAACAGTATGATATTGGCATAGAAACAGATATATAGATCAATGGAACAGAGTAGAAAGGCCAGAAAGAAATAAACCCACACATATATGGTCAACTAATTTTTTTTTTAATATGGTCAACTAATTAATGACAAAGGAACCAAGAATGTACGATGGAGAAAGGTCAGTCTCTTCAATAAATGGTACCAGAAAAACTGGACCACTATCTTATACTATATACAAAAATTAACTCAAAATGAATTAAAGCCTTGAATATCAGATTTACAAACCATGAAAATATAGCTGGTAAGCTCCTTGACATTAGTCTTAGTGATATTTTTTTGAATCTGACTTCAAAGTTAAGGAAAACAAAAGCAAAAATTAACAAATGGGACTACATCAACCTAAAAAGCTTCTGCACAGTGAAAGAAACCATCTATAAAACAAAAAGGCAACCTACTGGGGGCACCTGGGTAGCTCAGTGGTTGAACATCTGTTTTGGCTCAGGTCGTGATCCTGGGGTCCTGGGATTGAGTCCTTCTGCCTGTGTCTCCTTCTGCCTGTGTCTATGCCTCTCTCTGTGTCTCTCATGAATAAATAAATGAAATCTTTAAAAAAAAAAAAAGGCAACCTACTGAATGTGAAGATATTTGCAAATCATATACCCGATAAAGGGTTAATTTCTAAAATATAGAAGAGCTCATACAACTCAATACCAAAAACCCCCAAACAATTTGGTTTAAAAAAATGGGGAGAAGATCTAAATAGAAATTTTTCCAAAGAAGACAGGCCAGTGAAAAGATGCTCAACCTCACTAATCATCAAGGCAATGCAAATCAAAACCACAATGAGATATCACCTCGTACCTATTAGAATGGCTAATATCAAAAAGACAAGAAATAATAGGGATTGGCAAGGGCGTAGGGAAAAGAAACCCTCAGGCACTACTGGTGGGAATGTAGAGGTATGTCAAAATCTAAAAAAGAACTACCATATGATCCAGCAATTCCACTTCTAGGTATATATCCAAAGAATACAAAAACACTAATTCAAAAAGGTATGTATACTCCTATATTTATTGCAGCATTGTTTACAACAGCAAAAATATGGAAACAATCTAAATGTCTACTGATAGATAATTGGATGAAGAAGATGTGGTATATATGCAGAATGGAATATAGCTCAGCCATAAAGAAGGAAATGCTGCTGTTTGCAACAACATGGGTGAACCTTCAAGGTTTATGCTAAGTAAAATAATCCAGACAGAGAAAGGCAAATACCACATGACCTCACCTATATGTGGAATCTAAAAAAACAAAATGAATAAACAAAATAAAGAACAGGCTCATAGACATGGAGAATAGATGGAGGAGAAGGGGTTTGATTGGGGCAACATGGGTAAAGGGGATTGAGAAGTACAAACTAAGAGGTTTTTTAAAGATTTTTATTTATTTATCTGAGAGAGAGAGCATGAACTGGGGTAGGAGTAAAGGGGGAAGCAGACTGAGCAGGGAGCCCAACACGGGACTTGATCCCAGGACCCTGGGACCATGACCTGAGGTAAAGGCAGATGCTCAACCAACTGAGCCACCTAGACACCCCAAACTAAGAGTTTTTATAGTACAAGTTTTTATAAAACAACACTTATTATAAAATAAGTCATGGGGATATAATGTATTAGCATAGGGAATATAGTCAATAATATTGTATTAATTTTGTGTGGTGACAGTGGTAACTAGGCTTACTGTGACAACTATCACACAATATTTACAAATGTTGAATCACTATGTTATTAAGCTGAAACTAATATAATATTGTATATCAACCATACCTCAATTTTTTAAATTTTGGCAAAAAGAACCACCAACTGCAATGATATCTGTGTATACATAGTGTTGCTTATATAGAACTTTTATATGCATTATTATTAGATCCTCATAAAAATCCCCATGAGGTGGGTGGATATATTTCTGTCTGTCTTTTTTTAGTTTTATTTTATTTTATTTTGTCTTTTTAAAAAATTATTTATTGGGTTTATGTCCTACCTTGTTCCAGAAAGGATTTGAGGGAATTGCATTCAACATCACACATAAAATACATTTATTAAAACAGATGATAAGAATTTAAGAACAAACATTCTTTTGATAGGGTTGTATTGATCTGAAGTAATTTTGGATCCAAAACACTATGGAGCCTTCAACATGATCCCTGCTCTGTTTTCAAGAGTATAACCTTGTCCAACAAGGAAATCCCTTGGTTAGATACTTTCATCCTGAAATATCATGGTTTAAGATTAGGAAGCAGGAGTTTAAAAACTATCCGGTACTTTCTCCTTGTTGGTTTGAAACCTGGGAGAGTCCCTGGGTGAAATCTGAATCTGGATCCTGTACAGAAGGCCACTCCAGATTGGTAGGTGGCAGGTTTAATAAGCAAATGGACTTATGTACCAGGCTTGTCTTCCGTAGCCACAAGACAGGGAGGTCTACACGCCTACCCACCTGAATCTTAGAAGTTTATATAGAGCCCTTAACTGGGCTTCATCATGGGTACCATTCGGATTGTCTGAACAACACAGTGCTCTCTCTCTCTCAAGGCTGCATCCTTGACATGGCTGCTCATGTGGGAACACTAGAATGTGGAATTCCAGAGACAGGAAGTGGGGGAAGGGATCAGGAGCCCCCCCCCCCCCCGCCATTGCCCCACAACCTGTGGTCATGTCCTTTCAAAGACCTCCAGGACTGTTCCTGTTTGAAATTGTGCCCAATCACACTCATCTGTGTTTATGCTTGTGCTTCTGTCTTTATTTCTGTGGGTCTGTAGTCTATGTGCATAAATGTGTAATTTTCATGTTCTTCCCAGAGATGTAAATCTTTTCAAGACCATTACCTTTGTGTGTGATTCCTTTTTGTTTGCTTGCTTGCTTAAAGATCTTATTTATTTATTCATGACAGACACAGAGAAAGAGGCAGAGACATAGGCTGAGAGAGAAGCAGGTTACCGGAGGGAAGCCTGATGTGGGACTCTATCCCAGGACCCCAGGATCATGACCTGAGCTGAGGGAAGATGCTTAACCACTGAGCCCCCCCAGGTGCCCTTGTGTGTGATTCCAATCAGTTCTGTCCTTGAGGCAGAGTCCAGTTCCACTCAACTAAGGATGGAGCTAAGAGGCAAAGAGGGTGACTCACTAGGAAAATAGCAGGCAGAAGACTTTGAAGAACCACCTGTCCTTCCTGTTTTACCACATTGCCATGTGCCCTGTGGCCGGCCATGACCTCTCTCTGTGTGGTGACCATAAGCACAGCGGGCATTATGATCATTTTGTTTTTTATCTGCAAGGCACTCAGAAATCATTCATTCAGCAGTATTTATTGAGCACTTGTCATGTATTCAATACTGTTCTAGGTATAGTGGTCGCAGCAGTGACAGACCAAAAAAAAAAAAAAAAAAGCCAATCCCATTCTAGAGAGGTGAGGACCAAAATATCAAGTGATCTTTAAGTTCTATACTATGTTAGCCAGGCACATGTGTGATGGGAAGAAACAAAGCTGAAAGCAGGTCAGAGACAGCCGCCAGAGTCTGTCCCATAGTTTTATGGTCCAAAGAATCGGAATCTTAGTATTGGTATATAATGCCCAATGATGATTCCATCCAGTCTTAAGTAATATATATTTTTAAAGATTTTATTTATTTGAGAGAGAGAGCAAGAGTGCTCACATAGAGCAGGATCCCCACTAAAGAGAGAACCCAGTGTGGGACACCATCCCAGGACCCTGGGATGGTGACCTGGGCTGAGGGCAGATGCTTAACCAACTGAACCACTCAGGTGCCCCTTAAGTAATATATTTTAATAATCTTGCATAACCTTGAGGAAGTGACCTAACTATTGCACTAGCACCCCATGGAGAGAGTCACTCCTTACCATAGGCCTTGCCTGCTAGGCTTTTGGTTTCTCCAGCTTTTCTCCTGCCAAGAGGCCTCCTTAGTCTTCAGGGGGGTTGCTTTTCTCACATTTCAGAAGGACAGTGCATACTTATGTCAGGTGCGAAAGGGATCTTTCCTACTTGGTGCCAGCGAGAAGAAGCGCTAGGGAAGGCAGATGGACAGAGCAGACATTCTCTTCTCTAACTGGGTTATTCTGTGCTCTGGCTTATCTTATTTTGAGATCTTCCCACTGTTGTTCAGTTGGTACCGACATTTAAAAATCAGTCTTCTTTTTATTTTCAGGGACATATCTTTACAAAAGAGAGGGGGTGAGATTCCAAAGGCTCTCAACATATTACACTGCCTTTTGGAGAAAAATATGTAGACCGATTTCTGGGACCAGAGCCCCAAACAGTGGTTTAACATCTTGCATGCTTCTTGGTTTTGTTGTGTGCGGATCAAACAGCACATCATTTGAATTTTAATACTTTCACAAAATTTCCCTGGGGAGCCAAGGAAGAAGGAGAGGCATTGGAAGGTAATCTGAAGGGAGAAAATCAGCAAACAAAGTGTTTCAAAGGCTTTGTTTTAACTGCAAAACACTGTGGCTCAGATGCATTTTTTTTAAAGATTTTTTTTTTAAAGAAAAGCCAAGAAAGATTAATCAACTCTCCCAGGGTCATAGTTTTCTTTTTCCTTTCAGTGCCTTTCCATTTAACCTTGTGGCTGACAGCCCAACAGTTGGTTGTGAAGCCGTCACTATCCACTGCTATTTTCCTAATGTCTGCAGCAAATCCAGACAGCCAGGTACAAGGTGGGGTCGTGATGCAACTGGAGAACTTGTTTTGAAACAGTGTTTTTCATGGCAAGCACACTTTTTAAATATAGATTGTCATTTACTGGGTAGTTTGGGATGAGGTAGACTGGACCTATCAGCTGGACCCCTCTATGCTGCTTCCAGAGCCATCCTTGGGCCATTAGGAAACAACCTTGCCATTGTTTGGTTTGCTTCTTTTAAGCTTTATGTCAATTCCTATAACTCCATTTAAAATTAGTGGAATTAATGATCAAACTTGATAGTTCATTCGGTCGACTTATTATTCCATAGAAAGCAGTGGTTTCCTGGCTGTTTTGTTGTATAGTTCACAAAGATTTGTGGTTTGGTGGTAGCCCCTTGAACTATTGTCTTGTCTGCTGCATAGGTTGGAAGTAAACACAATCTACCTGTGTTCTTCTGAACCCAAGCAAATTGTCTGGTGTATGTACCCTTAGTTATATTTATCGTAAAACACATGGAAAGGTTAATAGGCTCCCTTCTTTGCCTCAAAGATGTGTGAACATGCCTCTGTGGTTTTAGGATCCTTTGAAGAAGGCATCAATACTCAGTTATTATTACTCATAATTATAGAAAATTAGGGATAGAGAAGGTGTAATCTTCCTAACAAGAAGATCATCTAGCTTCATCTGTATTCCTAGCACAGAGTTCCAGGGAGAGGAAGGCACTTTTCTAAGGTCAAGTAGCTAGTTGGTACCAGAGCCAGGATGAGGACAAGGTCTCCAGCATTCTGGGCGATGCACTTTCCTCCACAAAGCTGTGATCCTGTGTGTATTCTTTCGCCAACTCGTTTACAATTGTAGACCTCATGGGTCCACATAGTGAGAGGTTGGCCCCCTTAGAAATCATCTGTTCTGAGTCTTTCACTTTATGTGATCACAGGGAAGCCTAGAGAGTCTTAGTGTGTTGCCCACACTCAGAGGTTGGTAAGTGCTGGAACTGAGTCTAGAGGCCAGGTGCTCTGACTCCCCATCTGAGGCTCTTTCAACTAACCCTGTGCTTCTCCATCAATGGCTGTGCCTTGGAGAGTGTTTTAACTCGGAACTTAAGGGCTCCTATGAATTCAGTTGCATAATCCTCTTTCGAGTTGTGCTTGTGAAGTGTGCAAGTAGTTCTGCATGATGACGGCACCTAACACGGGAGGCAAAGGGACGTGGTGCTGTGCCTCCAGTTTGCTTTGTGACTGTTGACTCATGGCCTGTCACTAGGCTCAGCTTTCTCCTGTACTGTCAAGTGAGGCCCATGAATTCCGTGTTCCAGATGAAGAATTCTGTGGTTCTTTCCCAGACGGGTGTGTTTCTTTGTGTTTTGTCCAGTAGAGGGAGTTGTGTGCTCACAGACCAACCCCCACCCCCCACCCCCGGGCTCCTCCTCCAGGTTTTTTGTTGTTGTTTTGTTGTTGTTGTTTTTAAATATAGAGAGTGTAGTGAAAGAGATGCAAGTCTGGACAAGATATCATGCGGGAGGAGCTGGAGGTGGTGGTGGAAGAGCTGAGGTGGCTGGGCTGCTTGGAATTAGCAAGGGAAATTGAAAGTATTCCTAGGAGACAGATCATGGGGGCCCCAGCCACTCTTTATAGGTTGATGCTGTGCCAAGAAGGATGATTGGCTAGGAAGCTGCTGGTTTGGATGTTCCTGTAGTTTTATCCTCTGCTCTTAGGTGTGGTGAGTAGCCCGGGTGTAATATAGCGTGATGTCATGCCAGTCCTGGGCGAGGGCTCCTTCTCCAAGTAGCATAAAGTGAGCTCCATTAGGAAGAACTATAACATCTCCCGTTGGCACCCTGCTGCTCTCAGGTGGCTTCTGCATACACGAAGCCTGAAGCCATGTACTGAGGTCTGGGAAAGATCAGCTGACTCTTTCATCTCCAGTTAAGGTCACAGGCTACAGTGGGTCACAAGATAATCCCAAGAAAAAATGAAATACCCATTTCTTCTGTAAAGCATGTAAGCACAGGGAGGAAAACTTTGTTATAGTCTCAGCCAGAGAAATGGAAGCTCTTAGAATAATTTTGGAGAAGTGCTGCTTTATTGAAAATATCCAGCTGGTCATATTTTGGACCATTGGAATTGAGACAAGCATATACAGCCAGGAAAGGGGGGAGGGATAGCAAGAGCGAGAAGGAGGAGCCAGCTTGGGAGTTAGAGAGTTGACAGTGGAGATGAGGAAAAGAAGCAAAAGAAAATCCTTGACTTCCTTCTGACCCAGCTGTGGAAAATATTATTTCTGGTCCCTTGCTAACTGGTCTGAAGGATTGCCCTGGGTGGCATAGGGCATTCCAGGGCTCTTCCTAGGACCCGGATGTCTTTATCTCCATTCTTATAGAGAGGGTCTAGGCAGGTCTAGGCAGCCTTGATAACAGGCTTCATTTAATCTGTATCTTTCTCCCACGATCTGAAAGAGCTTTTCTCACATATTATTTAAGCAACACTTAGTGGCTGGTGAGGCATTTCTGTAACTTGAGATGGGGGACCCCCAGAGGGCCTATTTCTAGTAAGTGTTGACTGCATTTCCCCTACTTTTCTATGCTCTTGGCTGCCACCTTCATCAATTCCCTGATGCCCTGACCCAGTGGCCACCCAGGCAGTTGCCTGTAGTGATATTAGCATCTGCCTCCATAAAACTCATGCTGATAGATGTGTGCGTGAAGGATATCTCTTGAGGTGAGGACTTGCCCTTGTGTATTCTGTTCACAATCTATGAGAAATCACGTGGAATATACGGTGATGTGATCCCTGCCCCATAGGAGCCAACCTGAATGTGACCCATGGTGAACAAATATACTGAAGGTCAGTTGTGATTAGAGATTTTTCAGAACCTATTTCCATCTTCGACAACATTGATTTCTTCAGAGAGAACACCATATAAGTCAATAAAAACAGTAACCATCTTCATCCTCATCAAATTACAACCTCTTTATAATTTATACTATTTTTACAGATGTCTTGTTTGCTCTTTTCGACCAACCGTCATTGCAAATACTGGAAGAACTACAGCATGGTAGAATCAGATGACTTTCTAAGCCTTCTAGAATAAATATCTTCTTCTCTTTTAGAAAAAATTCATTTGACATGACACACATATTCTTATATATTTCGTTATGGAAATTTTACATATACCTATCATTATAGAAACCCTTGGAAGCAAATGAATTATTTTTAAAACAACTAAATAAAAACTGCCTGGGATGCCTGGGTGGCTCAGTTGATTAAGTGTCTGTCTGCCTTTGACTCAGGTCTTGATCTCAGGGTCCTGGGATCGAGCCCCACATCGAGCTCCCTGCAGTCTTCTCTTCTTGTGTGCCCCATAGTGCTCTGCACTTACCTTTTTGCAGCACTTACCGTGCCATATTCTAATTGCTTTTTTGCTTCCAAATCTCTTCTACAAGACTGCAAGCTCTTGAGAAAAGAGGCCCTGTCTGACTTACTGTAACATTCTTGCACTCAGTGTAGTACTTGGCACCTTGTATTAGTCTGTCAGGACTTGTATTAGGCTGCTCAGGTGACTATAAGGAATTACCACAGCCTGCACAGCCTAAACAGCAGATATTGATTTCTCTCACAGTTCTGGAGACAGGAAGTCTATGATCAAGGTGCCAGCACCTCCTCTGTGCCTTCTCTTCTCAGCTCGGATGGCTGCCCTCTTGTTACCTTTTCATACCGTCACCTCTCTGTGCACTCGTATACCCATGGTGTGTCTTAATCTCTCTATGTAAAAATATCGACCAGATAGATAAGGGCCCATATAAACGGCCTCATTTAAACTGAATTGCATCTTGGGGTGCCCGGCTGGCTCAGTTGGAAGAGCATGCGACTCTTCATCTCAGGGTCATGAGTTTGCACTCCACGTTGGGTGTAGAGATGACTTAAATAAACAAGCAAATAAATAAACTTAAAAAAATAAACTTAAGAACTTTTTTAAAGGCCTTATCTCCACATGCAGTCATATTCTGAGGTACTGGGGGTTAGGGCTTCAACATATGGATTTTAGAGGAACACAATTCCGTCCATTACATTACTCTCTACATATTTTGATTGTGAAGTATTTGATGTGCTTGTAGATGAATAAGAAGATATTTACATTCTCGCATCCTACCTTTGGGATATCCGTCCACTCCTTTCCAGCCAGAGGTCTGAATAACAAAGACAGTCTGGTATCTTACAGAATGCACCAGACTGGGAGTCAAAGCTCTGGGCCCATACCTTGGCTCTGCCAGTGCCCAACTGCATGGCCACCCCTGACATCAGTCTCCTCGACTATCAAACTGGGATAATAACACCTACTGCAGTAGGTGGTTGTGACAGTGGGTGAGGTCATGCATATGGGGGTGTCTAATATAATGCATGCCATGAAGTAAACATCAGAAAATGCCAGTTCAACCTGTCAGTTGAAAGGTATGTTAGAAATAAGAAATATTTCACTTTTGTGATGAGAGGGCTCAGGTATTGACAAAGCTCTAAAATCTCCCTTGGTTATTTGGGCACACTGCTAGTCCAGCCTCAGATTTATTTTAGCTCAGTTAAGATTAGATTTATTTCAGCTGAGTTAAGATTAGCTATTTACTAATTTTTTCTTGTTAAAAAAAAAGACAGGTTTTTTATATTTAAGACATTTGTTAATAGGCTAGAATTTCCAGATTTCACTGAACGATTTCACTTCTTGCTCCAAAATTCTGGTAGCTAATTGTGTTCTGGTGTTGCCTAACTGCTTGGCACTGGGAGTTGGGTTACTTGAGCTTGAAAATTGTCTTTACATAATATGATGTCTCAGGGTAATGACCACGATAACTTCTGTGAGGCGTCTTATGCCTGGGCCTTGAAACGTCCTGGGAATGTAAATTCTCCTGGTAGGATTTGGAAAGAGTAATTTCACTGACCAACAAATGGTGAGCTGTGGGAGCACAGGTAGAGGCCAGTGAATCTTTAGGATCCTTCAGGAATCAGAGCCCTCATTGCTGCTTTTATCTACGCAATGGTCATGGCCAAATTTTCAGCTGATCAGCTTCTGATTGCCTTTCTCTGAGGGTGTTAGAAACTATGTTCCTTGGTCGTTTACAAATCTGCTCTTTACTCTCCTTTTTCAGGTCAGGGTGCTTGCTTTCCCGGTTTCCCCATCCTGCTTCAGACAGGCCTCTCTGCTCATCCCATCACCGCGCTCTCCTCTGCTTTCTTCCTCCTGCCTTATTCCTGGTTTCTGTTCCAACAAGCCCGCAGCCTACATCTCACTGTCTTTTCTTGCTGTCTGCAGACCTGCCTCCATGGCTGGGCATTCTGCCAAGACCTCCTTCTCTGCCTCCCATTGTCTCTGTCTGCCTCATGTCCTGTTGCTGCCTTTTCCCCTTCTGTCTCCAAACTCTCGTGTAGAATGAGCAGAGGCGTGGGATCCCTCAGTGCACAGCTCCTTGTTGCCCTTCAGGGAGACCTAAGGATAGGGCCTTGGATTTGTTGCACCTACTTCTCCACAGACCCTGCTAGTGGCTATGGCATCGCTGTCTGCATCAACACCACTACCACAAAACCTTTCTGAAGTCACAGCTTGGGCTGGGGATAGCCTCTGAGGAGGAAGTTTCACTTCCGGGGGTGGGGAGTGGGACTGGCACTATTTTTGGTCAAATAGATGAGAAGGAAGCTTTGGTTGGAATGGAGCTGGGTTGAAAATATTTTCATTTCAAATATTATGCTGCTTGAGTAGCTTTTTAGGACACTTGCACATTTGGCTTTCTTTCTTTCTTTTTTTTTAAGATTATCTATTTACTTATTTGAGAAAGCACAGAGAGCACAAGCAGGAAGTGGGGGGGGAGAGGGGCTCAGAGGGAGAAGCAGACTCTCCACTGAGCAGGGAGCCCAATGCAGGGCTTGATCCCAGGACCCCCAGCATCATGACCTGAGCTGAAGGCAGAATTGAGTTGGTAGGAAGGTCTTAGGATCCAAGTTGAACCCAGAGGAGTATTAACCATGGCATAACTGAAAATTAGTGGATATCTATGGTTGGGTAAGGATGAGCTAGCCAACCATTTGATTTATTTTGAGATTACAGTCATAAAGGAAAACAGGTCCAGCCTCACCTCCTTTCTGCTCGAGGGAAGGTGAGAGGGGCAATCTCCTCCTTGCTCCTAATGGGCAGGACTCTGCCTCTCCCCACCCAGCTCCTAATGCTCAGCGTGTCTTTTTGCAGCATGCACCTTGTGCTTTCCTCTGACTTGTGTATGTAACTGTGCATGTATCCTCTTTGTAGTCAGCCAGCCATGGTCTTTCTTGGTCAGAAAAGCCACTCTGCCCTTTAATCAAAAGAGCATTTATCCTACTTTGCAGTTACATGGCCACAGTTATTTATGGGTATCAGTTTTTCTTCTCAAAATTTCAGAGCCAAAGGAATCACCAGGAAAGCACATCTAGGAGAGTTCAGGTTTCATGGCCCTGCAGATTGGTGGTTCTAGTAATTTGTCTTCCTCTCCTTCTCTGGTTTCTGCTCTAACTTGCAACCTACACTGCTGGGGTTTTTTTTTTTGCCCTGTCTTCCTGTCTGCTATGCTGTCTCCAGTCTGGGCATGCTGCCAGAACTTGCAGCTCTCTTTCTTCAACCTATTCCCTGCCTCTTGTCTTTCTCTCTCTGGCCTACTGCAGGAGAAGCACAAGTGTAAGAATCCTCAGCTAAATTTGTGGGACTTTCTCAATGAGTTTTGGAGGCTGATATATGATAACATTGACTACAGATCATATAAATACCCTGCAGGTCAGAAGAGATGTAGAGTTGGCCTGTCTTGAAACAATATTAGACATTATAGGCACTACTCTCTACTGTCTGTGCCCAGCTTCCTTTGTAGCTTCATCTTGCACTTTGCTTCTCTGCCAAACTCTGGGTCTCAAGGCTCTACATTTTTTCTGAGCACCCTGTGCTGCTCTGTCGGGCCACTTGCCCATGGTGTCCTTCTGCTTCCTCTCTATCCAACCCTTGCCCAGCAGATGCTCCACTGAGCACAGAGCCCAACAGCAAGGGGCTTGATCTCACCCTGAGGCCATGACCTGAGCCAAAATCAAGAGTCAGAGGCTTAACCCACTGAGCCACCTGGCACCCCACTGACTACCCCCATCTTATTTCTATATATCAGAACTTTTTCACAGTGGGCTTCAATGCTTTTTCAAACCACATGGAATTAATTGTCCTTTATCTGGCAATAGTACCCTATTTTGCCTTTGAGTAACCACCTCTCACTTTCTTACTTGTGATAAGGATGAGGCTGATCTCCTGGATCTAGAAGTGGTCATGTGACCTAGGACTGGACAATGGGATTTCACATCACATCACCACTTGGTGACCACATTTCCAAGTTATTCTATGGAGAGTGGTTCCTGGGTCTTTCGCTAGAACAGTTGGGACACTTTCTTAGTAGCTATGAGTACAAAAGCTAGAAGGGCATAATTCTGATGCTGTACTAGATCACTTTGACTCCACAAGGGGAAAGAAAGTTGAAAGATGTAGAGAGATTCTTTATATCATTTGAGTACCTACATCCAGCCATGCCCATGCCTTGGACTTTTGGGTTGCATGAGCTAATAAATTCCATGTTCTTAAGGCAGGTTAGCTGGATTTCTGTCACTTTCAACAAAGAGAGTTCTAACCACATTTCTTCAGTGGGGCCAGAAGGCCAAATGGAGGAAGAAGTATGTTGATATTGGGATAGAGAGTCATGGAAGGGATGTATCTCTCTTGGATATCTAAGTCTGTGTCAAAGCACATATCCCATTAAATAGCTACCTTTGCTTGACCAACAACCTTCACCACATCTCCTGCCCAGGTATGTTAGATTTATTTATTTATTTTTTTTACTTCTGGGATAGACAGATTCTAGATCTTATTATTTATCTCTTGAAGACATGTTCAACACTTAATATGCTATGACATAACTTTGCGGAATGCTTGCCACACACAGTAAGCATTAGTTTTATGTCATGTATTCATTTAAGGAATTTGGATTGAATTAAATGTGTATACTCTTAGGTGTAGGGGGCCTTGAATGCCAGGTTTGAATGCCAGAAAGACTGTTTACCTAATGTAATAGACCACAAAAATAGCCATGGAAGACTTTTGAGCAGAGGAGTGATATGATCCTAGCAATGATGCAGGAAGATTAACCAGACAGTAGTAGCATGAAGGGTGGCAAGAGATTAGAAAAAGGAAGGTCAGTTGATGATGATTGAAGTTGATGGAAAGAAAAGGATAGATATGAAAAACATTGTCCAAATAGACCCACACAGCTTAACCATCTGGCATTAAGAGAAAGAGAGGTGGGATCCCTGGGTGGCGCAGCGGTTTGGCGCCTGCCTTTGGCCCAGGGCGCGATCCTGGAGACCCGGGATCGAATCCCACATCGGGCTTCCGGTGCAGGGAGCCTGCTTCTCCCTCTGCCTGTGTCTCTGCCTCTCTCTCTCTCTCTCTCTCTCTCTCTGTGACTATCATAAATAAATAAAAATTTTAAAAAAAAGAGAAAGAGAGGTATCCTAGATGATTCCAAAATTTGAGTCTTAGTGGAAAGGCTATGGTCTAAACCCATTGAGTTGTGCAAGCAAGGGCAGATTGTTTAACCTCTCTTGGCCTATCTTTTCACTTGTAAGTGACATTAATAGTAACTATATAACTGGATGTTTTGAGCAGCATCTGTAAAGCTTTTAGTTCATGTCTGGCACGTAGCATATGCTAAATAAATTTTAGTGTCCCTTAGTAAGATTGGATAACCTGTACTATGTCAACCTTCTACCATCCCCACATATAGTAAGTAAGATATAGGAAGTTCCTTCTCCTTTCAGATTACGTAGCAAGATGATGGCAGCAATCAGGACAAAGACCCTAATTCTCTACTCTTTAGAGGGGCATACTTATTGTGGGATAGGCCTGCATGAGTTAATTCAGCACTTAAGGATTGGACATAGACATTAAGGTTTCTCTTTCTCACATTGTATGTCATCAGTGACTGTTAGATTCTAATATTGGTGGGTTATTGAGTGGAACTATTTAAAAGGTGATGTCAGGATGTATCCTGGCTCTTTATCATGCTGTGTTTTATACAATCAGGATGCCTAGAAGGCATACATGAAACGTGCTGTGGGATAGCATTTAAAGAATGACTAATGTGCACTATCTAAAATGAATATACAACCTATTCTGAACTACCTTCCCTTCCCACTGTGACATGTACTTTTTGGAAGAAAATTCTTAATAAATAACTGGATTTTTTTTTAAACTTTCTTATGGAAGAGTACAGTTACTTGGTTACTTGAATTTAGCAAACATAACATTTTAAATTGGGATAGAAACAAATAGAATTGGAATATGACAAGAATGATTAAGAATAAGTCTTCTCAGCTTATTTGCTTTTTTTGGTGAAGATTTTCAAAACCTTTTAGGTGTCACATGAAAAAAAGCATTGCAATTCATTCTGCCAGCAAGGTGTTTTTTGTTTGTTTGTTTGTTTGTTTGTTTGTTTGTTTGTTTGTTTGTTTTCTGTTTGTTTCTCTGTATAATTAACTATAGAAGTCTCCAGGAACCCTTTCCTGCACTTCCAGAGTATTATTCTTCATTTTTAATTTTCTTTGTCTGTGGTTCTGACTATACTGTCAGCTCCTTGAAAGCAGGAAATGTATGTATATCCAAGGGCACCCGAGTGGCTCAGTTGGTTAAGAGTCTGCCGTCAGCTCAGGTTGTGATCTAAGGGTTCCAGGACTGATCCCTGAGTCAGGCTCCCTGCTCAGTGATGAGTCTGCTTCTCCTTCTCCTTCTGTTTATGCTCTCTCTTTCAAATAAATTTTTTTTAAAAAAGGTAGAAGTAGATCCAAAAGAAATGTTTAAAAACTCTTAAAGCCAAACATACAAGAATATTTACTGCAGTTCATAAGAGAAATTGTTGTTAATATAAATGAACTGACAAAGAGCATTGACCAAAAAATATTGGAAAAGGAAAAGGGAATCAGAATAAGCTGCAAAATATTGTCTGGTATCACTACATGTGTGTATTCATCCATTTCTACATCTAACCTCAGGAGGTGCTAATGTGAGATCTTTTCACTTTTGCATTGTACAACTCCATATTGTTTGAATATCTTACAATGAACATGTCTAGGATTGCCAGCAATGAAAATCTCTTTCCTCTTGGTGCACAGAAAAAGTACACTGGCTAGCCATTCTGTATGGACAGTGTGAGCACTGCCTGGCCTGATCCATTGATGGTTAGATAGTGGTGGCCTTTGGAAAGGGTAAGGAAGAAGATTAAGTGATGACTGCAGTTAGCACATCTGCTGTCTTCAGCACATGTGCCATAATTTGAGAACATAAAATAATTTTTATTTGCCTTATTTTTATGTTTTTTAAAGCATCAGAACAAAATAACAGATTTTTTTTTCCTGAGGAGTTGAAAACAAATTCTCATTTCAATATGAAGTTCTCTGTTGGTCAATTGGGTATGTCCTTGGAAAGAGAGTTCAGAGTCCTGAATCAAACTGTGCCTTCAGCTAGCATTGTGACCTCAAATTGAGTCATATAATCGCTAATCTCTTAGTTTCCCCACCTATTAAAATTGATAGTATAAGCCCTACCATCACATTCTTGAGTGGGTTGTTATGAGGCTTAATAAGATCATGCTAGCAAAATGCTTTGAGCTCTTTAGATAAAAGATGTAACATAAACACAAAGTCTCATTAAGTTAATTATACAGTGGTTTTTTTCATAGTCCGAGTTTACTTCTGAGACTGAATGTAGTGATGGAGGTCATTTTATAGGGACAAGGAAGGAAATTGGCTTTCAAAATCTGGAAATAAAATCCCTAACACATTTTGAAGGTAGATATAATAGAATCATTAGTTTTTAGAATGGGAGGACTTGATTTTGAGAGATGATTCAAAAAATTAAAATTAAAAAAATTTTAAGTTTCTGTATTTAACTGAAAACATCTTTTGAAAAGCAAAGCGATCACTTTCCCTAGTCTCTGAAAGAAGACAATGAAAAGAAGCTCTTAAAGAATACTGTGTATTTTTTTCAAAAGTTTTATCATTCATATGATTGTAAAGTGGTGAAACCTGTCTGGCCCACTGTGCATACGGAAGGTTGACTCATTAATGTGTGGTGGAGTCTCTTCCCAGGTGGCACTGTACCAGTTGGCTCCTGTGATGGAGCCAGGGAAATACATCCTTGACACGTTCCTTCTTCTCAAGCTGTCCTGAGAATCCACCATGTTTGCCGCAGGCTCCCCACCCTTTGGCACCATGGGTGCCTACTACTACTATAACCCCAGACACGGGCAGCCAATTTCAGTTCCCAAGATTTGGAAGTGCCGACACAGGAGGTCAATAGCCCCAGAGGAAGGTAAGCTTGAAAGCCAAAGCCCATGCTTGCATCCTTTTGCTGGTTTTCTAAGGCTGAACCATGGAAGTAAAATTCTTGGTGAAAGGTCATTTTTTGACAAATGATGGGTTTGTTCAGGTGTCTTCCGATTATAAGTTGCAGGGCTGCTGATCTCAAATTTTAAAAATTATACCATCTAATATTAATATACTCATTCAATTAAGTTGAAAAAACCCTAAGGATTAGTGTATTTATTCATTTTTTTGTAAAGGAAGGTTTAAGAATAATCTTCATTAAAGAGATTTTCATCATAAGGACTTTGGAGTATGAGTGTGACTAATTGTACTTTCAAAATACAGTTTCATTATAGTTCTTCAGAGATAGGTTGATGTAATAAAATGCTATTATTAATATCAAGAAATATTTAATCTTTGTTATTTAGTCAAAGTAGGTAAAAATGTGTTGTGTTTAACTGTTAGTAGGGATATAATTTAAATAATATTCCTTGCATTTAATATATAATATGGACATTACTGGGATGCTAAAGAGAACAATTGTATGGCTTCTTCTTTCTTATAAGAACTGTCCCTCATTCCTATTAAACAAGTTGTTGTGGGGCACCTGGGTGGCTCAGTTAGTTAAGCCTGACTCTTGGACTCTTCATTTTGGCTCAGGTCATGATCTCAGGGTCCTGGGATGGAGCCTCTCATGTTGGGCTCCCTACTCAGCAGAGAGTCTGCTCCCCACCACCTTCTCTCCCTTTGCCCTTCCCTCTGCTCGTGCACTCTCTCTCTCTCTCTCTCTCTCTTCCTCTCTCAAATAAATAAATAAATCTTTTTAAAAAAGAAGTTTTTGTGGCAAGGAGGTAAACACCTTCTAACTTTATATTCATATTAGATAAATTACCTAGGAGAATAAGTTATGTAAGATAAATTAATTACAGCCTTAAGGGAGACATTGACATTTTTTTTACTCTCTCATTTCTTTCTATTTGCTGGTGCTCATTTGAAGCTGTAATCTTTCTTTTTCTAGTTTGTCCTAAACTTTTAGATGGACTTCTTAGTATGCCTTTGAGAATCTCTTTGTTTGCAGAGGATATCATCAATGGTTCCAAAAAGACTGGATATTAAACTGTGATGAAAGTCATTAATAAAGCAAATAAGAGAATTCCTTAAGTTATAATTGCTTAGTGGGAACTGGTAATTAAAACAGAAGAAGCTAAAGTTTCCCATGAAGGATATTGGGCAATGAGTCAAATAATTCTAAGTTTGTAAGCTATGTTTTGAGATTTAAAAGCATTAAGGAGACACATGAGCATGTATTCACATTTGCTCAGAATTCATATAATTTCATTTTATGACAAAAATCAGACTCAGAAAAAGTCTGTCCAAATTCACAACACATCATATCATTATTTCGATTTGAGGAAACAAAGATTTTCTTTCTAGGAACTTAGAGGAGGGTATTATTCCCTTTCCCTACTACCCATCCCATCACCAGTAACTTAGCCTAGATAAAGAAGAAACATTTGAGTACAGGGTAAGTCTGAATTTTTTTCTTTCTAGTTCAACCACTAATTTGTTATATGGCCCTCAGTATGTTTTACAACCATTGTTTGCTGTAGTGGTTCTTCCTTTAAGGAGATAAAGTAGTGTGCCCTTTCTGTCTCATCAAAATGGTACAAAAATGCAGTTTGCAATATGATAACTATCTCCTTAGTAGGTGTAGGTGAAGCACATATCAGAAATTAATGTTGTTTACTTATTGGAATCACAGCAGAACATTTATTAACTTTAATTTCTTGTTCTGTATATCTATTAGTTTTTTTGTATCTGTTTTTACTATGAGGTAGGCTCAACAAATTTATTGAGGAGCAAGGAACAAACATTGAGTTCAGTCCATAGTTGAGATCTTCCAACAGCAGATGTCAAGATTAAATAATTTTTGTGGGGGAGAAGCTGTTCAGTAACATACCCTAGTTAAGTAAGAATACTCTAAGAAATGAATGTACCTTGTAAATCTCACGGCACCTGTATTTCTCAAAATGCCAGTTATCAAAATGCACCTATGGTTTCTGAAACTTTCAAATTTTAAATTACTCTTACAAAGATGCAGGATTTCTACATTGTCTTCTTTATGGCAGGAAATTACAAACATGTTTGTTGTTATTGCCAGAATCTGAGGGCGTATAGCTTCTAGCAGTGGCACCTGGTTGTGTTTTCATTCTGCTTTTTGGAGTGGGGGTTGGGGAGTGCTTAGAGATGGTAGAGGGGAGTAAGTTCTTTGCCAACACTCAATAGTTAAAACAGATTTTGGGCAGTCTGGGTGGCTCAGCGGTTTAGTGCTGCCTTCAGCCCAGGGCGTGATCCTGGAGACTGGGGATCGAGTCCTGCATGGAGCCTGCTCCTCTCTCTATCTCTCTCTCTCTCTCATGAATAAGTAAATAAAAATTTTTAACAAAAACAACAGTTTTTCCCGCAGTAGTCATCCAGAAACTCTACTAGTAAAGACTTGTCCTCTTTGACTACTGGAATGTTCCCCAAACTAGACCTTTTATTTTTTCCTCATGCTATACTTACCCTTTCCTCTTGATATCTAAGTGACATGCCTGGATCTGAGACTAACTTTATTTCAAGTAGAATATTTCTCAGTGTCTGCAGGATCATCCATTAGCTCAGTTTAAAGTGGGTCATTGACTTTAGTTCCATATTTCATTGATTATGATAGTAATAGCAATAATATTGGTGGTCATAAAAGATTAACAACCATTTATTGAGTGCTATATAAAGTACCTTAAATGTTTCATATATTTCAATTCTCACAAAACTCTTGGGGAATCTCTACTTTATGACAAAGAACCTGCTCAAATGGATGTGTAGAGTAACACTTCTGACTCTCCAAGGCCTATACATTTCCCACTGTTGTATATCTTTCGTGAGAAAAAAAAAATCGTATCTGGTATTATTTATCTTTGCAGCTTATAACCATGTTTAGACTTCAGTACAACTGCTTTATCATGGGCAGTTTTGCTGGGAGAGGTTGGAATGGAGTGCCAAAGAGTAAGCAGAAGGAATTTAATTGTGGGAGGTTGAATGCACATCTAGATTTTCCCATGTTTTTCCCTTGGGTGAAACAAGAATTAATGTGAGCCAAGGATACTTTGAAATAGCTAGAGAGTTTTTCCAAACAGATGGAAAATTTGGCTTCCTAGTCTGTAAGTGAACTCCAGTAAAAAAGTTAATCTAGGTGTCCATTGTTTTTGTTTTTTTCCTGTAAGATGGGAATTCAAGGACTAGAGCTAAGGAAGATCTAGCTCTAACCAAATCTATGTTGGGTCTAACCAAACATCAGGGACATTGCTAAAATTTGAGATGCCTTTTTTATGATTAGATCTCTAGTCTTCCTATAATTGTCTTTAAGAAAATGAACACACAGCCCAGAGCCACCTGAGAAATTTAGTGTTACTATTATTGCAAGCAGGTGTGTGAGACGATCTAGTGGAAATGAAGAGCAATGCAAACGAACCTGCTGGTAGAGGCCCATTGTAACCTGAGTTAAGGTCTATAAAATCATCAGCTGTGGGGCACCCGAGTGCCTGGGTGGCTCAGTTGGTTAAGTGCCTGACTCCTGATTTCAGCTCAGGTCTTGATCTCAGAGTTGTGAGTTCAAGCCCTGTGCTGGATATTAAGCCTACTTAAAAAAAAAAAAAAAATCACTAGATCACAAAGAGTAAAGAACCAAGCAGCAATGCAGGAAGGGATCTCCTAAGTGGTAACTAAAAACATGGCCAGAAGCAGCAGTATGAAAACTGAGGATAATTTAGGGATTAGAGAGGCAAAGAGTAAGGGAGAACAACAGGTGCAGGAAAAACTGGTAAGCATTTGTAGGTGCAGGCCACAGCAGTATTTCAGGTGTTCTACGCTTCTGCTTCCTGGCTTAGTGGGAGAATCATTTGCATTTAAAAGGCAGGGTCGAGGAGGTGGTAGGGAGGGCTGGCAAGACATCCAGTCTCTCTCTGATCAAAATATTTCTGTGACTTGAGGATGAAATCTAGCCTCCTTAGCAAGGCTGTACGCACGTCCTTAACCACCTGGCCCTTGCCTGACTCTTCCATAAGCAGCCCTCGTTCCAGTCATGTGGAAGCACATGCCATCTGTTGGGCACACGTTCTTTTATGCATAGATGTCTCTTTTGATTTGCTGCGTTAACTCTTATTCATTCTTCTGGGAACAAGTATTATTTATCCTGTGAAGTATCCCATCCCAGACCCCAATGCCAATCCCAACCACTCCCCTTGGGACTGCCTTAGGTACTTGTGCTCCTTATTCCTCTCCTTTGTTGTACACTGACAAGAAATTTATTTACTTTTTCATTTTCCCTCTGGAATGCTGGACTCCTCAAAGGCAAAGACTTCTTTTGGTTATCTTTGTCTTACATGATTCAGTGCTTGGCACACTAGGTGCTTAATCAGTATTTTGATTAAATGGCTAAATGAAGTTTTGATGACAGTGTAAATATTACTTGTTAAATCAATACACTGATCATGCATTGAATTTAAGATGAGCACAGGTCACATACTTTCTAAGGTATGTTTGGTGACCTGAGCCCTAAACTTTTCAGTGGGTGGCTGAACATTAACTATGGAGATGTTTACATCTTTCCAGTCAAACATGGAGAGGTGAAATAAGGGAGAAAAATGAAATAATTTCTAGAAGTCGAAGATCTAACATTTATCATCTTTTAAAGTAGGATTGTTTTCTTTCTTTTAACTATGGTGCTTTGTGGGCATTTGGGGCATACATTCATGCATCCAGGCAATGAGAAATACAGACTTTCTAGCTCAAGTGAGACATGATAGCACCCATTCCTTTTTCTTTACTGGCTGTGCCGAAGAAAGGAGCACTGTTGATCATGTGGCAGGGGAAGGAAATCTTAAGTGCTTCGGTTATGAGGCAAGGAGACGCTCACATTTGCGTGGTATTCTTGTGGTGTACACAAACAAGCAGCTGGATGAATCAAATGGTTGAACCAACAGTGACTTGTTCCAGAAAAGGCACAGATGTGACAGAGACGGGCTTCTAGAAATCTAGTAATTGCACATTGCATGTTCAACTCCTTTGTGAAAATTTCTTGGCAAACATTCAGATTTTTCTTTCTGTGTATTTATATTTAAGTTCAGGAAGTGAGAGGCCAATTATTTCTTCTTCTATCACTGCCCTGCATTTAAGACTCTTAGGATATGGGGCACCTGGGTAGCTCAGGGGTTGAGCATCTGCCTTCAGCTCAGGGCGTGATCCTGGGAATCCCGGGATCCAGTCCCACATCAGGCTCCCTGCAGGGAGCCTGCTTCTCCCTCTGCCTCTGTCTCTGCCTGTCTCTGTCTTTCATGGATAAATAAATAAGATCTCTAAAAAAAAAAAAAACAGATTCTTAAAATACTTTGCTTAGAGTCCTGAGCTGCTTAATTCTTCCTCCTAGGACAAGCAGGGGCTCACAGAGGGAATACCCACCAGGGATGGACTGGGCAGAGGGTGTGGAGCCTCCTATCATCATCTGCAGAACATCACTATAGACTGCCCAGGGCAGAGCAGTTTCAGAGGGAAGCCAGGCTGACATTCTGAACAAAACTATGTAAAGAGCAGGAAGGTAGAAAAGAGGTAGGAAACCAGTTTAGGAGACCATCTGAGGAGAGCTCACACGGAGAGCTCACACGGAGCTTGACCTGGACTTGGACTTGTGGGACCTGAGCCATTCCTGGACTAAGGAGCAGACCCTGGCTGCTTACCTGTTGGGCCACACTTGTGGGTGAAAGTGTAAGGAGAATAATTAAAGGGACAGTAGAAGCAGTTTTTGGTCAGGGTTTTATTATTACAGCAAGTTCTCTTTGAAATCTGGTGCTACATCAGGGACCTGAACTAGAAGGGGATGGTCTGGGAGGAATCAGGGCTGGAGAAACTGCCCCGGCCGTGGGACCCGCTTTGACAGGGAGCATCCGAAATCACATCCGCAGTGGTCAGAGCAGGACAGTAAATCTGTGTTTGTGTTTGGGGGGTGGTATTATCCTATCCTGTCTAGGAGGGGAAGAAGGGTAACAGAATGGAGACAGTGGCGCTATTGAACTTGGGGTATGAGGTGGGCTGTAGAGGAAGGGACCTCAGTGTATTGATGCAGGGTGATTTTTCCATTTTTCTGCAGGAGCCCAGGTATATCGACTGGAGTATGACAACAGAAATTGTGTCACAAAAGAAAGACTAGAACAAAAGTACATAGTATTCATCCCTGAATATGGGGGCTTTGGCTGACTGTTTCTTCTTCTACTCATAAATATCTTCTAAATCCTCAATGTAAGAAAATTCTGACTTAATAATGAAGAATAAAAAATTTTTTAACTCGAGAACATTTTTTATTTATAGATTTTCAAAAAGATTTTATTTATTTATTCATGAGAGACACAGAGAGAGAGACAGAGACACAGGCAGAGGGAGAAGCTGGCTCCCAGGACTTCGGGATCACATCCTGAGCCAAAGGCAAATGCTCAACTACTCAGCCACCCAAGTGTCCCTATTTATAAATTTTTAATAATTGAAATAGAGCTGACATGTAGTATTGTGTTAGTTTTAGTACACAACATAGTGATTTGACAATTATGAACATTACAAAGTGCTCACCATAATCAATGTAGTTAGCACCTGTCACCATACAAAGTTATTACAAGATTGTTGATTATAGTCCCTATGCTGTACTTCTGATCCCTATGAATTATTTTATATCTAGAAATCTGTACCTCTTAAGCCCATTCACTTATCTCCCGTCCCACTTTTCTCTGGCAGCCATGTTTGTTCTTTGTATTTATGAGTCTGTTTCTTTTCTTTTCTTTTCTTTTCTTTTGCTGTTGTTTAGTTGTTTGTGGGTTTGTTCATTTGTTTTGTTTTTTAGATTTCACATAAAAATGAAATCATATGGTATTTGCCTTTCTTTGTCTGCCTTATTACACTTAGCATGATACCCTCTAGGTCCATCCATGTTGCTATAGATGACAAAATAGAACTCATGACTGAGTTTTATTCTACTGTGTGTACCACATCTTTATCCATTCCACTTTCAGTGGAAAGTTAGGCTGCTTCCTTATCTTGGCTGTTGTAAATAATGCTGCCGTGAACATAGAGGTTCATGTACCTTTTTGAATGAGTATTAAACGGTAAACTTTTTAATGGGTAAATTGGAGGGATCTTAAATTTCACCAGCTTCACAGTTTTGCTTCATTTTTATTAACTACTAATTTAAAGGTTAAGGGACTTGGATAGTTGAAAACATTAGAGGATTCAAACTTTCTACCAGACCTAAGTCACATAACCTGGGAATACTAATTTTGCTTAACTCCTACATGGAAGTTGATTGAATCCATGTCAAGGAGCCTGCTATCCCTTCAGGGAACCCTATGTCAGAAAGTAAGTGATCCATTAACAAATGATGACATAGTACACAGGTCGAGCTCTGGAGCAAGGCATCCGAGTTACACCATTGCTTTTGGGATGTAATGTATTTGGAGATACGTAGGTCTTGAGGGTATTAGACATTTTGATTCTACTTTACTTGTAAGGATTTTGTCTCTTCATCCCCTGTATATGCAGAGGCACTGTGAAAAAAGACACTCTCTTGTCAAAGTACCTAATAAATTGGAGGGTTGTATTAGCACCACTCTCCCTTTGACTCATTCCTTGACCACCCGCACTGCTGAAGGCAGCTGTAACGTGGAAGCTGAGCCTTTCTGACAGTGTGAACACAGTAGCTGGAACCCTCAGATCTCTGCTCTGAATGGTCTTTCATTTCTTGCGCTTGTCACATCACTTCCTAGAAAACCACACTCTTGGCATCTGTCTGTATATTCCTATCACTTAAGTATTAATTAAAGATAATGTGATTACTTAACTTTTGGGTATGAGTTCTAGAACAAGGACAATATCTTCAGCTTGTATAGACTGAGCAGCAATGGTTGCTGGTTACCATGTACTTGACCAGTACTGGGAGAAAAACCTGCCAGTCACTTACTGACCTGGAGTTTTGGTGACCACCTTGTTGCCTCTGATATCATCAGTGTTTTTTTGTGATGGAGTTTAAATTAACACCGGTGCCTGAAGTTCTTCCCCACATGTACCCAGTGTTCTTCCTTTACATCTCCAGGGAACCTTTTCATTTTATTGGATTGCTGTGCTTGCTACTTGTTTAATGGAGCAGTAACAAATTCAATTTTTTTTAATTAAAAGGATCATATAAGAAAGCTGCTACAGAAAACAAAAAGATGACACTAAAAATCTTCCACAATCCAACCACCTCAGTTCTTTTCCTAGAGATAGATGTTTTAAATGACTAAGGTCATTTATTTTATACTTTATATACTTCCATACCTACCTATGATTTTTTGAAACTTTTTATATTTCTCTATAAGCTTATTAACTACAGTTTCATGATTTTAATGGATGATTATCTTCTGTCATGTAGATGAATCAAAATATTAAATCCATTGTTAGACATTTAAATTGTTTCCAAGTTGAAACTAATAGAAAGTACTGTGGTTGGCATCTTTAAACACCTAGTTTTTTGTCTCTTTTAAATAATTTCTTTAGGAGGCACCTGGATGACTCAATTAAGCATCTGCCTTCAACTCAGGTCATGATCTTGGGGTCTTGGGCTCCATGCTAAGCAGTGAGTCTGCTTCTCTTTCTCCCTCTGCCCTCCAACCTTCCTGCCCCGCTTATGCTCCTTCTCAAATAAATAAACTAAAATCTTAAAAAAATAATTTATTTAAATTTGTAGAAATATAAGAAATAAAGATATGTGAATATTTTGTCTGTGCTGTTCTTCCCAAAAAATGACACCAATATATAATACTACCAACTTACATGAAATGGTTAACTCACAGGGTCTTTAAAAAAGAACAGAACAACTTTATGGAGATGCAATACATATGCCATACAATTCACCCATTTAAAATGTATAATTCAACGGTTTTTGCTAAATTCACAGAGATGTGCAACTATCGCCACAATCAATTTTTGAACATTTCATTATCCTCCTTAAAAACAGAACTCTCATTAGCAATCACTCACCATTTCTCAGTTCTCTCCAGCCCTAGGTAAACACTAAGTTACCTTCTGCCTCTGTCGATTTGCCTGTCTGGACGTTTCCGTTAAAATGGAATCAGCAATAGATGGTATCTGTAACTGGTTTCTTTTACTTAGCAGAATGTCTTCAAGATTTATCCTTTTTATTGCCAAAAAATATTCCACCATACACATATAGCACTTTTGGTTAATCTATTCATAAGTAGATGGAGATCTGGGTTGTCTCTAGCTTTTTGGCTATTACGGATAATGCAACAATGTATGTTTGTGTACAAGTTTTGATGTGGACATGTGTTTTCATTTCTCTTGGGTACATACCTAGGAGTGGAACTGCTGGGTCATATTATCATTCTATATTTAACCTTTTGAGGAAACACTAGGTTGTTTTCCAAAACCCGTTGCGCCATTTTACATCCCTGCCAGCAATGTGTAAGAATTCCAGTTTCTCCACATCCTTGTCAACATTTATTATTATCCACCTTTTTGATTTTGCCATCTTAGTGGATATGAAGTAATACTTCATTGTGTTTTGGTTTGCATTTCTCAGGGTCCTTTGAAGTCTTTTCATATTTTAAATTACTTGTATAGGATGAGAGGCCTTTTGCAACATACATTAAAAAATCAGTGTAATTTGTAGGAGGCATATGCAAAGCGCCATAGAAAACACAGAAATGAATCAGTTCATGGAATAGGAGGGAAGTGTGACATCAGAAATAAATATAAAGTAAGAAATGACATACCATAAAAAATTTAAAACTAACATTTGAATAGCAGTTTATAATTACCTAGCACTTATTTGTGTGTATTATCTCATTTACTCTGAATAATTATTATTGTAGGTGCTATACAAAGACAGATAGTAGTCATACCTTATTGATGTTATTTAGGGTGTGTGACAGAAAACCCCTCCTCAGAAAGTAAACTTTCTATTCTATTAATACAGAATTTTACCTTTTTTTAATTACAAAAGTATTTTATGGCCATTATGGAAACATATAGAGAGATTTATAAAGATAGAAGAAAACAAAACTTTCTATTATCATTACCCATAGAAAACTTACTATTAAAATATATATTTATGGTCAATTTTTTTTACTATGCTTAAATAAAATCTTTATATTCATGTAAATACATAATTTTTGACTTAACAGGTTAAACCTTTTCCCATATCTTCAAACATTTTATAAATCTTATTTTAATTATTGTGAACTATTCTGTCCAGAGAACTATCCACCCATTGCTATTATTTACCTAATTTTGGACACTTCGCTTGTTTGTGATTTTTCAGTGTTTTAATAGTTAACAATAATAAACAATAATTAACATTTTTGCATAGTATGTTCCTTTATAGTGGATTCTTAGAAGAACTACAGTGTTAAAAGTGTAACTACTATTTGTATTTCAATGCTATGAAATTATTCCTCTAAATTTTATTTGGCATACACTCATCAGCACAGTATCCATGCACTGATTTTTTTTATTTATTCAGCAAATATTTAGTGGGAACTTACCATGTCCAGGTACGATGTGACTAACTTAGTAAACATGATAGGTGCTGTCTAGCTTTTTTAAATTTTTTTTTTAATTTTTTTTATTTATTTATGATAGTCACACACACAGAGAGAGAGAGAGAGGCAGAGACACAGGCAGAGGGAGAAGCAGGCTCCATGCACCAGGAGCCCGACGTGGGATTCGATCCCGGGTCTCCAAGATCGCGCCCTGGGCCAAAGGCAGGCGCCAAACCGCTGCGCCACCCAGGGATCCCACTGTCTAGCTTTTTTAGAGTGGAGCGCCTGTTTTCCTGCTCTTTTACCAACATTGCATGTTCTTAAGGTTTAATCTTTCTGATTTGATGGGGGAAATGTTGTATTGTATTGATTGCTCTTTTGACTTGCATCTCTCATGACTAGTGATATTGAACATTTCTTCATACTCACTGGTATGGTGATTTATCTTATTTTCCCTTTGCCCATTTATCCACTAAAGTCTTAGAAAAATTATAGAAACTATCATGGACTTGTATGTCATCATTCACAGGGACCTCACAAATCTGATTTACATGTTAGAGTAGTCAAGAGATGCTTGTTAATTTAATAAGATGCTTAAGTACTTTGGCTTTTAAACTAAGAACCCATCTTTATCCAGTAAAGTCTTGAAGCACACTCTAGATGAACTGTGGATCTTTCCATCTTTGACTTTTGGATAGGAAATGGATTGTGAATGATTTAAAGTTATGACAAGTTTGCTAGGTTGTTTGGTTTCTTCTTGGGCAAATCATAGGTCTTGGGGCATTAGACTAGATAACTCTGTTCCCCTTTTCTGGGAGAGGATTGATTAAAGGATTCATATTGGGAGGCAGAGTGGTAATCAATATTGTAGGCTGAGGTCACTGACAGGGGCGAAAGACAATAACGTGTGAAATTTAGGATGAATTGCTTTTTGGGTTTTGCCTGGATTTACTAAGACAGGGGAGTTCTTTGGGCAAATGCTGTTTCTTTGGGGTCTCTTTGAAGTGACCATCTAATGGATCAAAGAAAGGGCAGTTAAATCCCTCTCAGTGAGGACATCAAAAGAGGAACAGGATATAGTTACATGTCAGGAGCCAAGTGCTATCAGTTGACCTTTCATAAAGAGTGGGGAGAGGAATTTGGATGGTTGGGAAGGTTTTGTTATATAGAGATCTTTTTTATCCTTTCACCTTTTTTTTTCTTTTTCTATCTTCAGTATCTTCAGGCCTGTCTTTGCTTAATCATTCAATAGTAGAGTTAGGAAATTTGAAAATAAAAGTAATGTTTTATTAATGACAGAGACTCTTCAAGTGTCTTCCAAGTGGTAATCTCATAATTTCATCATTCAAGCTCTTCTTGAAGAGCAAAGAAAGATAATCTCATTCTCTTATAAACAGATCTTTGAAGTCATTTCCTTTCTTCTTGTATGCCATTATCTCCCTTCTCTACTTGTGGGAGTTAAGGGATACATAGATGATTCACCCTTACTAATGGTTTCAGCATATATTTTAGCTCTATGTGGTTTTTCCCTCCTCTCATAAAAACTTCTACAAAAGCAGCGACTATTTAGTTATCTGATGGAGTTTCATATCTCTTCTGGGTTTTTTTGTTACATTGATGAGGATGCCAAGAAATCAGTCATGTGATAATTGGAGAGACAGAATTCTAGCACAGGAAACACCAATGTAAACACCAGAAGCTGGAGTGACGTTGTTTTACTCACAGAACAGCAAGAAAGTTGAGGTGGCAGGAATGCATGGAATAAGGGAGAAGGTAGGAGGTGGAGAAAGAGGTAGACGGGGTCAGAGTCAGATTAGGTGAGGTTTCTTTTAAGGCCAGGAATTGCCTTTTTTTTTTTTTTTTTAACTGGGATGGAAAGCTTAGCAGGATTTTGATCTGAGGAACATTGTGAGATTTTTACAAGATCCCATGGATCTATAGGAGATAGGGGTGGAAGAAGGGAGAAGAGCTGGGGGATTATTTCAGTTTGTCAGATGAGAGTAGATAGTGTCTCAGACTTGGAGCTAGCAGTATGCCAAATGGTCAGATTTGGGATACTATTTGGTGGTAGAGCACACAGGTCTTATTTATAAAGTGTATGTGGAATGCTAGAGAAGGAGAGGACCCAAGGTTTCTAATCTTAGAAACAGAGTGAATATTGATGAAAGACTGAGGAAGGGGCAAGGTTGGGGGGAAATCGAAGAGTTTAGGATGTCTAACAGCCGTGTACTGAGCAGCCAGTGCCTATGTGAGATGGGAAAGAGGTCTGGGTGGATGGATTAATGTAGAAGTCACTAGAATTTAGGCGGTAATTAAAACTTTGAGATTGGGACACCTGGGTGGCTCAGTGGTTGAGCATCTGCCTTTGGCTCAGGATGTGGTCCTGGAGTTACGGGATCGAGTCCCGCATCAGGCTCCCTGCATAGAGCCTGCCTCTCCTCCCTCTGCCTATGTCTCTGCCTCTCTCTGTGTCTCTCATGAATAAATAAATAAAATCTTCAAAAAAAACCCCCAAACTTTTAGATTGAATAAGATGACCAAGGAAGTAAGTGAAGATGGAGAGGATAAGGGGGCACAGGACAGATTTTTGAAGGGCTGAAACATCTAGAGCCCTGGTTCTCAGCTAGGTAACATATAGCAATGTCTGGAGACATTTTTTAGTTGTCACAACTGGCTGGTGAGGAGGAAGAGGTGCTCCCGGTAAGGAGTGAGTAGAGGCCAGAGATGCCACTAACAGAACATCTTTCCACAATGGAGAATCATCTAGCCGCAGTGTCAGCAGTACCAAGGTTAAGAACCTTGATTTAGAAATAGGGAAGATGAGAAGCCACTGAGGTGACTGAGGAATGAGCAGTGAAGTAGGAGGAAGAGTTAGAGAGTGTTGAGGAAGTGGTTTCTAGAAAGGAATGGCAAGGAAACTAAAAGTGTGTTCAACTGTGCCTGATACTGCTGCAAGGTTTCATGGGACAAGGCCTGAGACTTAGCCACTGGATTTGGTAAGATGGAGGATCTGAGGATGCTCCTGTAAGATTCTAGATTCCTTTGTATATGTGCTGCCAAAGTGAGCACAATTCTAGATTCCTTTGAAGGCTGATAGATTCAGATAATGAGATTTAGACATTTTTCCAAAATTAAGTGCAGGTCAAACAAAGCTGCCCCCCACCCTTTTGTTTTAAGCCACAGAGGCAATGCCAAATGAAAAGTCTGGTATTCTCATTGCTTGGCCTTTTTGTGTTTATGACGCACTGATGTAAACTAAATGACTCTGGAAGAAAAAGAAGAGAAAGTAAATAGTATCCATTGAAAGAGAAAACAGGAAAGTAATTTGTCAATCTCTAGATATCCCAATATTATATAAGAAAATATAAGTTCAGGTAACACTCCCTGTTTATCCACCTAATTGCGAGGCCATAAACTGTGCTTTCTCCCATTCATTACTCATTTCAAGTTATTCTTGCCTTTAGCCAGCATTTTAGCTGCTTTGAGGTTTTCTTGGGAAGGGGGGGAGGGCGGGGACAAACCTTCACTTTTGAGAGGTCTGAATCCTCAACAGTCCAGATTAGGTAACATCATGAGAGTCTTCTGCTAACCTGTCCTCAGACTCCTCTTATATCTCAGTGAATCCCCAGTGATTCTGTTTCCCTTTAATAGGATAAAGTATGCTACCTATTAATCATAACCCCGCCCCCCATTTTTTTTGCCTCTTCATGGTTTGAGGAGCTCAAAATGGCCCAGAGAAAGTCTCTCTTTCTAATTCTGGGGGTGACCTCTGCCTCCCACACCTCCCCAGTGGGAGCATATCTCCATTTGACAATGAAATATCCAGAGCTCCCACAGCATCTGGCCTACAGTCATTAGAATCATAATAAAAATGTTTAATGTTAACCTTTCAGTTTTTGGTCCCTAGTATCCAGGAAGTGGGAAACTATCCTTTACTGGTCCTCAGGTCAGAGCATGTACTTGATGTTTGAAGACAGCTCCCCAGCTTACAAAATCCTGCCTCCACCATCTCTTAGAACCCATGGAGAGGGTCAGTCTAACTTCTGCTCATCATGGAAGCCTTCACAATGGGATTTCAACATTCTTCTTCTTGCTTTTTTTTTTTTAATGGTGCAAATAGTAAGATTCAAATTGGCAATGTTTTGAAAATAGAAATGAGGGGTGCCTGGGTGGCTCAGTTGGTTAAGCATCTGCCTTCAGCTCAGGTCATGATCTTGGGAGTCTGGGGATTAAGCCCTTCGTTGGGCTCCCTGCTAAGTAGGGAGCCTGCTTCTCCTCCCTCTGCCTTTCCCTCAACTGGTGCTCTCTCTCTCTCTCTCTCTCTCTCTCTCTCAAGTAAATAACATCTTAAAAGAAAATAGAAATTAAAAAAAAATCCACAAGAAAAACAGCTTCAAATCCCTCCAACAAAGTAACATCTTTCCTAATTTATCTTCAATTATCCATTTTTTTTCCTTTACTATTTTCTCTTTTCAGTTAATTTATACTATCCTTGATTCCATTGCAAATTGTGAAATTATTTTAGAATTAAACTATCTGGAATTCATTACTGCAGGAATAGATTGATGTATGTTACCAGTTTCCCTATTAAATATGTTTTTATTTCCTTTCATTCTGAATGGCTGGAGCCGTCTTGGGTGTATCTCCTGTTTCAATTGTGCTGAATCCACTCAAATGTCATTCTCCCCTAACCTTGTACTAGAGTGGTTGTGGCTTTCCCTAGGAATTTTCTATATCCCTCTCACTGAGATAGCTAGGACTGTCATTTCAAATAAAGTAAGAGAAAATAAATTATTTTGTGCCTCCATTCATCAGTGGCAAGTCACTGCAGTGGCTCATACTATTATTTTAAATGACAAATTGTGAAAATTTGGCAAGGAAGTCCACTTCTATGTAGGTAAACAAAATGTAAACCCACATGAAAAATATTACCCCTGAAATACTTGTTAGTGCAATATAATTCATTCTTCCTCGCTCTTTGGAAGCCATTATTGACAGTCTTATGATTACTTATAATTTCTTAGAAAGAAAAAAAAAGTTCCTATTCTATTATTTGTTTAGTGGAATCATTTCAGAGAATGTTTATCATGAACTGGAATACAGTGATAAGTTCTTCTTGACTGAAAAACATATAATGAATTCAGTTCTACTCTTAGTATAGATTTAGCTCACTTTTGGATCAGTTGCTTTCCTGAAAGATTTGCCTATGAAGTTAATTTCTTTTAGTAAATTGATTTTTCTACTGACGTGCGTTTTAAATTAGAGCTGTGTTTCCTGATAAGACAGTAGCCCCTGGACATAGCATAATCACATTTGAGATAATAGCAATCCCCTCAGGAAAGAAGGCAATTTCCAGATTTTGATAAAATGTAAAAAATAAGTCACCAAATTGAAGATGATTAGAGTTAATTTTATGTTTGACCAAGTAAATTCACCGTATAAAGGAAAATAAAATATTGTGATTTAGCTGAACAAAGCATTATGGAGAGATCCCAACTCTTCTAATATTCTATGTGAAAACATGAAACTCATTTTGGTGGCTTAGGTTTTTTGTTGTTTTTTGTTTTGTTTGGTGCATATTATAATTTGAAGGGTGAATGAAAAACAACGAAAATATTTCAAAATGAATACAGTAAAGTATGAACCATCTATTTGAACTTAAAAGCGAACCCTCTGGAGAAATGGGAGTCCTGTGCCATTCTTCCTTTTGGCTGTCCATGGTGTCTAATTCAGCACCAAACCAAGGGGAATAATTTTAGTAGTAAGGATCTATGCGGTATTTATGGCATTGAGTTTCTCACCTTTTACTTTCATAAAGTGTACTTTGATAGACATCTTATCCCCTTTTTTAAAAGATTCACCTACTTATTTTAGAGAGAGAGAGAGAGAGCATGAGCAAAGGAAAGGGCAAATGGAGAGGAAGAGAATCTCAAATTGACTCCACACTGAGCATGGAGCCTGATGTGAGGCTCATCTCATGACTGCAGGATTGTGACCCGAGCCAAAATCAAGAGTTGGATTCTTAACCCAGTTAGCCACCCAGGCACCCCTAATATCACTTTGTAATAGATCTTGATTAACAAAATGATTTTTCTACCAGGACAGATGCACACAAACCATTATTGGTTAAAGGATAGAACATGTGTAACCTTTTAGAATGGAAGTCAGCAAAATTTTTGTGTAAAGAGACCGATAGTAAATGTTTTTGACTTTGCAGGCCAGAAGGGCTCTGTCGCTGCTTTTCTTTCTCCTCCTCTCTCTTTTTTATTTATTTATTTATTTATTTATTTATTTATTTATTTATTTATTATTCATTTATGATAGTCACAGAGAGAGAGAGAGAGAGAGGCAGAGACACAGGCAGAAGGAGAAGCAGGTTCCATGCACCGCGAGCCCGATGTGGGATTCGATCCCAGGTCTCCAGGATCGCGCCCTGGGCCAAAGGCAGGCGCCAAACCGCTGCGCCACCCAGGGATCCCTCTCCTCCTCTCTTATTCCCACTCCCAGCCCCTCCTTCTCCTTCCTTTCCTTTAAAAATGAAAGAAATGCAAAACCCATTCTTAGCTCACAGGGTATACAAAAATGGCCTGTGTGCTGTATTTGGCCTTTGAGCCATAACCATCAACCTCTGTGTCAGGTATATATTCCCAAATAGTTCTGCAAGGATGTATTCCAATTTACTCTTTTACCAGGAATCTTAGAAAGTATTTGTTTCACAGTAGCTTCCTTGTATTGTTTCAATATTAATATGGACATTCATTCTGTACTATTTGTTCCTTAATATTTTTCAAAATATGTAACTTTACATTTACCACTGGGTTTTTAAAGATGTTTTTGTACTATAGGCATTTAGTACTCTAGGTCCAATTCAAAATATTCTATGGAAGACATTTGTTTTGTTAGGCACTGAAATCAAATACATGTATCTCTAATGTATGAGAACCTAAAATGGCCAAGTTGCACTCTTAGCTTCCTGTCTAAGAAAATCATGACTACATTCCCTAGTAGAAGCATTGCTCCGTGGGTCACTAGGATCCAAACCCAGCAAGCCCAAGGTTGCCAGGATAAGAAGCAAAAATTATGCAAATGATTTATTAAGTATAATATTGTAAGGGGCTAATCTACCTTTGGTTTCCAGACTTGTGTGTTCTGAGAGGAACGACACAATATTTTTTTCTACTAGTTGAAAACATATGCTACATTCTTGGGGTAATTGCAGAGATCTGTGCCACGATAGAAGATTTGAAAGATGTAGGGGTGGCGATTTATACCATGCTTCCATTTAAATTCTCTTTTGGCTAGTGAGGAAACAGATGGCTTTCAGAGAATAACTGGATTCTTATAAATTTTATTACATGGGATGCAATTTAGAAGTGCTGTTTCAGACATGGTATCCTTACTGAGTATTATCAGCATAGCCTCTGGGAGCTAATATGCATTTATTGATTTAAAAAATGCTTTATTTTCATGCCAATCAATTCATCTTCATCTGTAAGAGACAGCAGTATGCCATCATTGTCTGACTTTAGGACCATGACAATTTACCTTTTATCTATCATAATATAATCTGAAAGGAGTCTAATTATTTTGATTTCTCTTAAAAGATTACACTGGCCCATTACATTACTGCTATTATTCTAACTGGGCATGGCAAGCATCAAGGAAGCAAGCACCCTAGATGCTTTAGTAATACTCAAGCATGCTACAGGGTAGGAAATAAACACCATTCCTGATGCCAATGACTCTATCAGTCAGAGTCCTGGCAGAAAATAGTTGGTACATTCAGAAGGGTTTAAACTGAGAATAACTTAATGAAGAGATTATGTCCAGACCAATTAAGAAAACCAGCTTGGGTTTGTAAGGTTCCTAGAAGCTAGCGACAACAAAAAGCCATTTACCAGCCCTAGGCCTGAAGAGGGAAAAGGTGGGTGAAGAGTATTATAGGAAGCTGGTAAGAATTGGAGCATGGAAGAGGGTTAGGTAGCAAAAGATAGGGTTGCTGAAAAAAGTAGCCACCACTAAGACTATACATTTTCCTCTGATCACCACTTTTGCTACATCTCAAATGTTTTCTAATTTCCCCTGTGACTCTTTTTTTTTTGACCTATGAAGTTATTCTTCAAATATGGTGTCTAATATTTGGAAATTAGAAATTCCAAATATTTGGAATTTTCCAGGTAGTTCCACTTATTAGTATCTGAATTTAATTCCATTTATCAGTGTAACATATTTTTATGATGTTGATATTTTCAGATTTATTAATGGTACAGTATGTTGATGATTTTGATAAATTCCATATGCACTTGAAAGAATATGTATTCTGTAGTTATTCGGTAGTGTATCTTATAAATATCAATTAGGTAAAATTGGTAGCAATGTTGTTTAGTTCTTCTATATTCCTACTGATTTTCTATCAACTTGATCTGTTGACTACTAAGACAGGAGTATTGAAATCTCCAAATATAATTGTGAAGATAGATAGATAGATAGATAGATAGACAGATATATGATAGATATCTCAGACCAGTTCTGATAGCTTTGCTTATGTATTTTGAGTTCTGTTACCAGATACAAACTGGGAGTTTAGGATTTTAGGTAGTTTAGTAGCTTAGGAAGTTTAGGATTGCTCTTTCTCTCTGATAAATTGACTCCTTATCATTAGGAAGCTTCTTTGTTTATCCCTGGTAACATATCTCATTTCAAAGTTTATTTCTCCTGATATTAATATAGCCACTCAAGCTTTCTGTAATTAGTATTTGTATATATAGCTTTTACCATCGTTCTACTGGTACCTTATTTATAATTTTATATTTAAAATGAGTTTCTTGGAGATGATGTATAATTGAGCCTTACTTTTTTACCCAGTCTGATAAACCCTGACTTTAAATTGGAGTGTTTAGGTGATTTATATTTAATGTAACTATCAGTATAGTTGAGTTTTAATCCACATTCCATTTGTTTTTCTTCCTTTTTACATAATTTTCTATCTCCTTTTAGCTAGAGTGCTTTCTAGGATTCCATGTTATATCTACCATTGGAGATAGCATTTTTAAAAACCAATAACTCTATAGTTTATAATATGCAAATTTAATTTATCACAGTCTATTTTAAATTATACTGTTTCACACAAATGTCTGACTCTTAAAACAGAATATTTCCATTTCTACTTCTTGAATATGCTGCTATTGTTGTTAGCATCTCTATGTCCATATGTTATAAACCACACAATACATTATTTTTATTTCAGTTAATTATATTTTTAAATAACTTCAATAATGAGGAAAATGTCCTGTGTATTAATTTACATGTTTATAATTTTTGGTATTTTCCAAATTTTCTTCTGATTTTTTTTAAGATTTATTTATTCATTTTAGAGAGAGAGTCAGGGGGAGGGAGAGAGGGAGAAAGAGTCTTAAGCAGACTCCTTGCTGAGTGCAGGCTCAATCTCATGACCCTGAGATCATGATGTGAGCTGAAACCAAGAGTTGGACCCTCAATCAACTGAGCCACCCAGGTGCCCCTCTTCCGATTTTTTTTCCCTTTGCCAGAAAAAAAAAAAATTAACAATTTTTTGACATTTCCTGTGGTCTTAAGTCAGCTGAAGATGAATTGTCTGGCTTTTAATTGTCTGAAAAATCTTTGTTTTCCTTTCAGTTTGGAAGATATTTTTACTGCATGTCAAGTTCTAGGTTGACTCTTTTAATCCCTTATCTTTCAGTATTTTAAAGTTGTCATTCATTGCCTTCCAGCATGGATGTTCAGCCAAGAAGTCCTTAATTATTCTTTTGTTTGGTTTCATATATAATATTCTTTTCTCTGACTGCTTTTATAATATTCTTTTTATAACTGGCTTTTTACAACTTTATTTTTATAGTTTCCTTTATGTTTATCCTCCTTAAGGTTCATAGAGCTTCTTTGATCTGTGGATTTATACTTTTTGTTAAATTTGGAGAATTTCAGCCAGTATTTCTTTCTTTTTATAATAAATTTATTTTTTATTGGTGTTCAATTTACCAACATACAGAATAACACCAAGTACTCAACCCGTCAAGTGCCCCTCTCAATGCCCGTCACCCATTCACCGCCACCCCCTGCCCTCCTCCCCTTCCACCACCCCTAGTTCGTTCCCAGAGTTAGGAGTCTTTATGTTCTGTCTCCCTTTCTGATATTTCCCACACATTTCTTCTCCCTTCCCTTCTATTCCCTTTCACTATTATTTATATTCTCCAAATGAATGAGAACATACACTGTTTGTCCTTCTCCGATTGACTTACTTCACTCAGCATAATACCCTCCAGTTCCATCCACGTTGAAGCAAATGGTGGGTATTTGTCGTTTCTAATGGCTGAGGAATATTCCATTGTATACATAAACCACAGCTTCTTTATCCATCATCTTTTGATGGACACTGAGGCTCCTTCCACAGTTTGGCTATTGTGGACATTGCTGCTAGAAACATCGGGGTGCAGGTGTCCCGGCGTTTCATTGCATCTGTATCTTTGGGGTAAATCCCCAACAGTGCAATTGCTGGGTCGTAGGGCAGGTCTATTTTTAACTCTTTGAGGAACCTCTATACAATTTTCCAGAGTGGCTGCACCAGTTCACATTCCCACCAACAGTGCAGGAGGGTTCCCTTTTCTCTGCATCCTCTCCAACATTTGTGGTTTCCTGCCTTGTTAATTTTCCCCATTCTCACTGGGGTGAGGTGGTATCTCATTGTGGTTTCGATTTGTATTTCCCTGATGGCAAGTGATGCAGAGCATTTTCTCATGTGCATGTTGGCCATGGCCATGTCTTCCTCTGTGAGATTCCTGTTCATGTCTTTTGCCCATTTCATGATTGGATTGTTTGTTTCTTTGGTGTTGAGTTTACTAAGTTCTTTATAGATCTGGGAAACTAGCCCTTTATCTGATACGTCATTTGCAAATATCTTCTCCCATTCTGTAGGTTGTCTTTTAGTTTTGTTGACTGTATCCTTTGCTGTGCAAAAGCTTCTTATCTTGATGAAGTCCCAATAGTTCATTTTTGCTTTTGTTTCTTTTGCCTTCGTGGATGTATCTCGCAAGAAGTTACTGTGGCCGAGTTCAAAAAGGGTGTTGCCTGTGTTCTCCTCTAGGATTTTGATGGAATCTTGTCTCACATTTAGATCTCTCATCCATTTTGAGTTTATCTTTGTGTCTGGTGCAAGAGAGTGGTCCAGTTTCATTCTTCTGCATGTGGATGTCCAATTTTCCCAGCACCCTTTATTGAAGAGACTGTCTTTCTTCCAGTGGATAGTCTTTTCTCCTTTATCGAATATTAGATGACCATACATTTCAGGGTCCACTTCTGGGTTCTCTATTCTGTTCCATTGATCTGTGTGTCTGTTTCTGTGCCAGTACCACACTGTCTTGATGACCACAGCTTTGTAGTACAACCTGAAATCTGGCATTGTGATGCCCCCAGCTATGGTTTTCTTTTTTAAAATTCCCCTGGCTCTTCGGGGTCTTTTCTGATTCCACACAAATCTTAAAATAATTTGTTCTAACTCTCTGAAGAAAGTCCATGGTATTTTGATAGGATTGCATTAAACGTGTACATTGCCCTGGGTAACATTGACATTTTCACAATATTAATTCTGCCAATCCATGAGCATGGAATATTTTTCCATCTCTTTGTGTCTTCTTCAATTTCTTTCAGAAGTGTTCTGTACTTTTTAGGGTATAGATTCTTTAGCTCTTTGGTTAGGTTTATTCCTAGGTATCTTATGCTTTTGGGTGCAATTGTAAATGGGATTGACTCCTTAATTTCTCTTTCTTCAGTCTCATTGTTAGTGTACAGATATGCTTCTGACTTCTGGGCATTGATTTTGTATCCTGCCACACTGCCAAATTGCTGTATGAGTTCTAGCAATCTTGGGGTGGAGGCTTTTGGGTTTTCTATGTAGAGTATCATGTCATCAGCGAAGAGGGAGAGCTTGACTTCTTTGCCAATTTGAATGCCTTTAATGTCTTTTTGTTGTCTGATTGCTGAGGCGAGGATTTCCAGTACTATGTTGAATAGCAGTGGTGAGAGTGGACATCCCTGTCTTGTTCCTGATCTTAGGGGAAAGGCTCCCAGTGCTTCCCCATTGAGAATCATATTTGCTGTGGGCTTTTCGTAGTTGCCTTTTAAGATGCTGAGGAATGTTCCCTGTTTCCCTACGCTCTGAAGAGTTTTGATCAGGAATGGACGCTGTATTTTGTCAATTTTGTCTCTACATCTAATGAGAGGATCATATGGTTCTTGGTTTTTCTCTTGCTGATATGATGAATCACATTGATTGTTTTACGAGTGTTGAACCAGCCTTGTGTCCCAGGGATAAATCCTTCTTGGTCATGGTGAATAATTTTCTTAATGTGTTGTTGGATCCTATTGGCTAGGATCTTGTTGAGAATTTTTGCATCCATGTTCATCAGGGATATTGGTCTGTAATTCTCCTTTTTGGTGGGGTCTTTGTCTGGTTTCAGAATTAAGGTGATGCTGGCCTCATAGAACGAATCTGGAAGTACTCCATCTCTTTCTGTCTTTCCAAACAGCTTTAGTAGAATAGGTATGGTTTCTTCTTTAAACGTTTGATAGAATTCCCCTGGGAAGCCATCTGGCCCTGGACTTTTGTGTCTCCGGAGGTTTTTGATGAGTGCTTCAATTTCCTCCCTGGTTATTGGCCTGTTCAGGTTTTCTATTTCTTTCTGTTCCAGTTTTGGTAGTTTGTGGCTTTCCAGGAATGCGTCCGTTTCTTCTAGATTGCCTAATTTATTGGCGTAGAGCTGTTCATAATATGTTTTTAAAACCGTTTGTATTTCCTTGGTGTTGGTAGTGATCTCTCCTTTCTCATTCATGATTTTATTAATTTGAGTCTTCTCTCTCTTCTTTTCAATAAGGCTGGCTAATGGTTTCTGTATCTTATTAATTCTTTCAAAGAACCAACTCCTGGTTTTGTTGATCTCTTCCACAGTTCTTCTCGTCTCGATTTTGTTGAGTTCTGCTCGAATCTTAATTAACTCTCTTCTTCTGCTGGGTGTAGGATCTATTTGCTGTTTTTTCTCTAGCTCCTTTATGTGTAAGGTTAGCTTTTGAATTTGAGTTCTTTCCAGTTTTTGAATGGATGCTTGTATTGCGATGTATTTCCCCCTCAGGACTGCTTTTGCTGCATCCCAAAGATTTTGAACAGTTGTATCTTCATTCTCATTAGTTTCCATGAATATTTTAATTCTTCCTTAATTTCCTGGTTGACCCTTTCATCTTTTAGCAGGATGGTCCTCACCCTCCACGTGTTTGAGGTCCTTCCAAACTTCTTGTTGTGATTTAGTTCTAATTTCAAGGCATTATGGTCTGAGAATATGCAGGGGACGATCCCAATCTTTTGGTATCAGTTCAGACCCGATTTGTGACCCAGTATGTGGTCTATTCTGGAGAAAGTTCCATGTGCACTTGAGAAGAATGTGTATTCAGTTGAGTTTGGATGTAAAGTTCTGTAGATATCTGTGAAATCCATCTGGTCCAGTGTATCATTTAAAGCTCTCGTTTCTTTGGAGATGTTGTGCTTAGAAGACCTATCGAGTATAGAAAGCTCTAGATTGAAGTCACCAGGTATAAGTGTATTATTCTCTAAGTATTTCTTCAGTCTGGTTATTAATTGATTTATATATTTGGCAGCTCCCACATTCGGGGCATATATATTGAGGATTGTTAAGTCCTCTTGTTGGATAGATCCTTTAAGTATGATATAGTGTCCCTCTTCATCTCTCACTACAGTCTTCGGGGTAAATTTTAGTTTATCTGATATAAGGATGGCTACCCCTGCTTTCTTTTGAGGACCATTTGAATGGTAAATGGTTCTCCAACCTTTTATTTTCAGGTTGTAGGTGTCCTTCTGTCTAAAATGAGTCTCTTGTAGACAGAAAATAGATGGGTCCTGCTTTTTTATCCAGTCTGAAACCCTGCGCCTTTTGATGGGGTCATTAAGCCCGTTCATGTTCAGAGTTACTATTGACAGATAGGAGTTTAGTATCATCATGATATCTATTCAGTCCTTGTTTTTGTGGATTGTTCCACTGAACTTCTTCTTAAAGGGGAATTTTAAGAGTCCCCCTTAAAATTTCTTGCAGAGCTGGTTTGGAGGTCACATATTCTTTCAGTTCCTGCCTGTCTTGGAAGGTCTTTATCTCTCCTTCCATTTTGAATGAGAGTCTTGCTGGATAAAGTATTCTTGGCTGCAGGTTCTTCTCATTTAGGACCTTGAATATATCCTGCCAACCCTTTCTGGCCTGCCAGGTCTCTGTGGAGAGGTCTGCTGTTACCCTAATTCTCCTCCCCATAAAAGTCAGGGATTTCTTGTCTCTTGCTGTTTTTCTATTGATTTTAGGGGGGATCTCTCTATTTCCTGGATCTGAATGCCTGTTTCCCTTCCCAGATTAGGAAAGTTTTCAGCTATGATTTTTTCAAATACATATTCTGGCCCTCTGTCCCTTTTGGCGCCCTCGGAAACCCCAATTAAACGTAGGTTTTTCTTCCTCAGGCTGTCGTTTATTTCCCTTAATCTGTCTTCATGGTCTTTTAATTGTTTGTCTCTTTTTCCTCAGTTTCTCTCTTTGCCATCAACTTGTCTTCTATGTCACTCACTCGTTCTTCCACCTCGTTAACCCTTGTTGTTAGGACTTCTAGCTTGATTGCATCTCATTCAATTGATTTTTAATTTCTGCCTGATTGGATCTAAATTCTCCAGTCATGAAGTCTCTTGAGTCCTTTATGCTTTTTTCTAGAGCAACCAGTAGCTGCATAATAGTGCTTCTTAATTGGCTTTCTGACATTGAATTGTAATCCAGATTTTGTAACTCTGTGGGAGAGAGGACTGTTTCTGATTCTTTCTTTTGAGGTGAGGTTTTCCTTCTAGTCATTTTGCTCAGTGCAGAGTGGCCAAAAACAAGTTGTATTGGGAAAAGGAGAAAAAGAGAGGAGAGAAAGAAGGAAAGAAAAGAGAAAAAGAAAAAAGAAAAAAGGAAGAAAAAAAGAAGAAAAAGAGAACGAGAAAAAAAGAAAGGAAAAAAGGGTGGGGGAAGGAAACAAAAAGCAAAAAAACAAAACAAAACAAAACAACAACAAACAAACAAACAAAAAATACCACAGGGGAGTATCTTCCGATTCTGTATACTTTAAGTCCCTTGACTTCCCCTGGAACTTGTCCGTCTCGCTGGTCTTCTGGGGGAGGGGCCTGCTGTGCTGATTCTCAGGTGTTAGCACTTGGGGGAGCTGCTCTGCCCCTGCCTGGTGCAGGGCTCAGTGGGGGTGTTCACCCCGTGAGGCCCCAGGAGGAACAACCACAGTGGCGGGGCCAGCTCTGCAGCCCTGGAGTCAGCTCCCGCAGTAGCTCCGGGGCTCTCCGTCTGCAGGGCCTGGAGGCTCCGGGGCGGGGCCGCTGATCTGCTCAGCTCGGGCAGGAGCGTCCTCGCTCTCCTGGGCCCTCCCGGCCTCTGCCTGTCCCGGGGGAGGCCGGGTCCTGGGCTGTGTCCCGGCGCCCTGTGCTCCGGGGCCTGCGCCCTTGGATTCGCTCCCGCCCCGCAGCCCCCTCCGCGGAGCCCCCGCCCGAGCCCCTCCGAGCTGCTCCGGGTCCCGCCGTGCGCGCTGTAGCCCTTAGGGAGCTCGGCGCATCTCCCGGGGCGCAGGTGCCTGTTAGTGTCCCCGGGAGCCCGAGGGCATCCCCGCCCTCCTGGGTCCTGCTCCACCTCCCTGCGAGCCCCTTTCCGCGGGGAAGGTTGGTGCAGCTCCTGCTCCTCCGGGACGGGGCTCTCCTGTCCTGGGGACACTCGCCCCGGCCTCAGCCCGGCTCCTCGCGGGGTCCCTCCCCCTTGGAGGCCTTCTGTGTCTTTATTTCTTTTTCCCCGTCTTCCTACCTTGATAGAAGCGCGGACTCTTCTCACTGTAGCGTTCCAGCTGGTCTCTCTTTAAATCTCAGGCCGAATTCGTAGATTTTCAGGATGATTTTAAGGTTATCTAGGTAATTTGGTGGGGACAGGTGACCTACTCTTCTGCCGTCTTGCCCCTCCCCTCAGCCAGTATTTCTTTAAATATTTTTCCACTTCTCTGCTTCTAATTTTATATATGTTAGACTGCTTGATATTTCCCAATAGGTCATTGGGCCATATTAATTATTTTTAGTCTAGAAATCATCTCTTCAACTGTAAGCCCAAGCAATTATGAGGCTCACTTCACTTGTTATACCTCTTTTAAGGATTATTGAACTACACTGCTTACTATCAAACATTTAAAAATAGTTGTTTAGTATATTTTGTTTAGTTTTTAATTATTTATGGTAGGAGGTTAATTCTGGGCTCTGGGTTCAGGACCCATTCTCCTACATACTGTTTGATCCTGGGTAAAGTTAACTTCTCTGTTTCATTACTTTTCTCATCCTTAGAATGTGATTATTTATACCACCCTTGCAGGATTATTGTGAAGATTCTCAATAACACGTAATGTATATAAAGCATGTGACACATAGTAAAAGTCCCATATGAAGGACATCACTCACCCCTAAGAAAATAGATTTGTGAGGAAAGTGGGAGTGATAAATTAGGCCTCGGCTAAGATTGTTGGGATCAAGTGCAGGCCTGCTCTATAGTAATGATGGTCGTTGGAAGAAGGAAGGTAGAAAAGCTCTAGTCCCTAAAACATTTGGCAAAGCAGGCCGTTTAAGAATCTGTTTCAGGGCAGCCACTACTTAGTCGTGCTGCTGAGGAACTCTTCACTTTACTTTCACATCACTGGGTTGTCAAGATAATTTCCAAACCTCTCTGGTTCAAAGGACAGAGCCTATTTGTAGACAACTAGATCAGCATCACTAGCTCTGTGAAATCAACTGTTGGTCAAAACAGCCTGGATGGAGCTAAGGCCAACATGGGAATTGACTGTATTATGTACCAATCTCTCTCATAATTTAACATCAGAAAAATATTGATCAGCCCTGAATAATATGTATGTTTCCCCCCCCCTTTTTTTATTTTTTAAAGATTTAATTTATTTATTCATGAGAGACACAGAGAAAGAGAGGCAGAGACACAGGCAGAGGGAGAAGCAGGCTCCCTTTAGGGAGCCTGATGCAGGACTCGATCCCAGGACCCCAAGATCATGACCTGAGCCGAAGGCAGATGGTCAACTTCTGAGCCACCAGGTGCCCCATTTCCTCCTTTTAAAAAAGAGATTTATTTATTCCAGAGAAAGAGAGAGAGCATGGGGGAGGAGCAGAGAGACAGGGACAGACCTACTGGTAGTTGAGCAGGGCTGGAGCTGAGGCTGAGGGACTCTAGTGGGGAGTCTGCATGGGGCTCCACCCCTCAACACAGAGATCACTGGCCTGAGCAGAAACCAAGACTCTAACCCTTCACTGCCTCACCCCTCCTCCTTTTGATAATAGAACTGCTTTGTTTTCCAGGACACTCAAAGTCATATTGTGTTCTTAATCTCTTAAATGTTTACCCTTAATATTGACATATGTGCCACCTTTTTTTCTTTGTCTCAATCTTGTTATGCATATTCATGTTTTGTGACTCTCTTAAGGGATCTCTTAAGATCCCTTCCTTTTGAAAAAAGATTTAAAAAAACTCATCGTATATTTTATAATCCAAGCCTTAGTATTTTATAGTTTTTTTTCTTTACTATACCTCCTTAGCTATTAAGACAATTAGTAGCTATGTCATATCTCTTCAAGAGTTGGATTCCCCATGGGTATAGCTATTCCCATAATAACTGAAACAATGTGATATAAAGTGGAAAAATGTGATTCAAATTTATTTAGAATGAATATGATAAGAAATGTGTTCTGTATTCTTGTTCTTCACTTCAGTAATATTTTTTGTTAATGAGCAAGTATCTTCCTTAACATCAAATATACCAAGATTTTTTGAAACAGGCATTTGAAGTACCAACATCTAATTTCCTCAGCATTTACTATCTGAAAATGGACAGAGGTTCTTATGTCTCAGGGAATCCTACAACCTTCCAAATGTGATTTTCTCTTAATCTTTTCTGCACCAAACCTTACTTAGAAGCATCTTCTCCTACCTTCCCTCCATTCTAAAGCAGAGTGACTCAGCATCATTTGTGCTACTTTAAAACACACCCCTGTTTTCCAGGTGTTAAAATATTCAGGATAACTATAGCCACAAATGAGTTTCCTGACTTAAGCAATATTTGTCTCTCACTTGACATCTGTGTCCCTTGCAGGAAAAGATCATGGAGAGAAGTTAGTATAATAATAATCATAGAAATATACATATATTTATTGTACCTCCTTAAAATGCTATTTCATTTGAATCTTTGCCTATAAATAGTTTCATTCATGGCCCAAGGCTCAAGTGTTTGAACTTTAGGGAAGATGTATCATTGGATGTCATTTCTAAGGAAATGCCCTGAGGAGTTGCTCTTTTGGAGGATGATCAGCCACTTACTTACTTGGAGCTATTGCATTTGATGATGTGAATTCTATTTTTAGGACTTAAGCAGATTTGGGATCTGCTGCAGTGGAGTGCTACCATGAATTCTTATTAGCTTAATTTTTCTTCCCTTTATCTTCCTAGTCAAAGAAATAGTCCTTAATATGGGTATGTGATGTTTAGTATGGCCTCATTGTGTACAGGCTTCTTTTCTTTATTTAAAATCGGGATTTGTCTGCATCCCCCGTCAATCTGTCATCCCTGGCCCAAGTAAAGTTTCCTGGAAGGAAACAATTTTGAATACTGCTCACTAGCAGGCACTTTCTTATTCTTTTCTTTTTTTTTTTTTTAAGATTTTGTTTATTTGAGAAAGAGAGAACACACACACCAATGGGGGGGAGGAGAGCTAGGGAGGGAGAGAAGCAGACTCCTTGCTGAGCAGGGAGCCCTGATGAGGGGCTCCATCCGAGGATCCTGAAACCATGACCTGAGCCAAAGGCAGACGCTTAACTGCCTGGGCCACCTGGGTGCCCATAGTTATTTTTATTTTATTAATGAGGAAATAAAGATTCAGAGAGGTTTATTAACTCCACTAGTTTCAAACAACTAGTAAAAGTCATAGTCAGGAATTGATCCCACCTGTGAAACCATTCACATCTACTTTTTATCAGACCTCAGTGTTCTCTCATCCATGGATTGGCAATAATGCCGTTCTCTAGATAACATAAAAGATTTCCTTGGAACCTGGATTTTAGTCTGCCTTTGCCATCAGGTGGGTATTTGGAGATACCACAAACTTCTTGGTTTCAGTTTCATCAGGTATAAAATGAGCAGATAAGAGACGTACAAGATCCCTTCTAATTCTAAATTTGATTTCATGTCATTTGACTATAAACATAACTTTAGAAATTCAAACATTGCATTGGTTGGATGGATATGGATTCCTTCCTACTTCCTGGTCTACCCCATAGCCTTGTCCTGCCCTTGTATACCTTCCACCTCCACCTGCCTGTCCTTGCCCATAAGTTTTCCTTCCATGGACTTCTTGCCAGGAGTTAGAGACTGGAGTGGATGGATAAGGTGAATTCTTAGAATTAAAGCTACCTATCTGCTTAGGACACTGTATCATTCAACATCACAAGGAATGAAAATGGGGGCAGTGGGATTGGCAAGTGGTGATCTCAAATTGACAGATACCAGCCAGGAGACTATACTTTCACCAAAGTTCTGTCTCCCTGGATAAAGACATGAATAATTACACATAAGCACACAGCCTCTTTACAAGTACTTAACAATGTCACTTCCCATTAGCTGCACATCTAGATTGCCGTCTTTTGCTTGTAAGTACATGTTTGAATAACATAATGGAAGACAACCCGTCTACCTTTACATATCAGTTCTGATATTCATGGTTGAGAAAACTGCACCTCTTTGGATTTATTTTAAGTCAATATGATGGATGGCCCTGGGAACTACAGCACAGGAGGAAAAAAATTCAAGAGAGTCTCAGGCTAAGGGTTTTTTTTCCCCCCTTTCTCCTTTTGAAAGCATAACTACTTCATCACTGCTGTCAAGTGAGGGCTCAGTGTGACAGGAAAATTGAAGGAGGAAAGCTGAAAGGCACTGTAATTTTGTTCCTTAGGGACTTTTGTCCAGATTTGATTATATGGTATGTTTGCAAACTTCTCTTTAGAAGTGGATTTAGACATGTTTTATATATGTATGTTTCATACACATGTATAAATGTATTTATGCATTTATATATGTTCCTTAGATAATTAAAGACAATGCCTGCTAAATAAAGTTAATTTTTCTAATGAAATAGTTTGAGTGTGAATCTTGGTATGAATGAGGACATGGATATGCCATGAGTTTTTGATTATTTTCCAAAACCTGATATGTCAAATCATTTTTTTAGGAGGAATTATTTTTTAAAATGTATATTAATAGCCCTTAAGCCCTCTCAGCTGAAATGGTTCAAATTTTTTAATAGAGACGGTGCTTCTGGTGGGGAGAGATGATAGTCTATTAGGGAGCTATTTTGAATAGCCTCAAATCTCAAAGGCTCACAGCAAATATTTATTGTTTTCATTCACTGTCCGAAGAGTTGGTTGGCTGTCATTCACTTGATCTGATCTGGGTTCATTCTGCGGCGGAACTGTGTTTGGATCTTCTCTGTGTGTCTCATTTGGGCTTCCTAGCACATGCTTGTCACATGGTGATGGCAGAAACACAAAGCAGGGGGAAAACCACAAAATGCCTCCTAAGGTCTGGGCTCGGAATCAGCATCCTGTCACATTGCCCACATTCAGTTGGTTAATGCAAGTCACAAGGCCAGATCCAACATCCGTGGACCGGGAGGGGGGGGGGGCAATACACATCTATGCCAGTGGGAGGAGCTACAGACGCAACTGGAAGAGGCCTTGGGTGTATACTCATAATTCAGGGAGTCAGTGAAGCAATGGAAACAATCAGCAGCAGCAGCATCATCAGGAAGGGACACTGATTCTGTTTTGGAATAAACTGCTTCCAGTTTGAAATGGCTTATTACCTTTCCTTTCTGTTCTGTTGTATTGATAATTGACAGCAAAACCCCAGTCTGATGTTATAGGTTAGCACCAGGAAGTGCAGCTCATCACTTGAATGGTTGGGAAAAAGCACACACTTTCAAAGTGGTCCCCAGGTAAGCTGCCCTGCCTGTACTGTGTCTGTGCTATATGTCGTATTAAACAGTGGTCAGTTGTAGCATTAACCCCGTGTGCATGTGTGGTTCATCAAGCTATTGAAATGTCTTTGAGAAACAAAATAACCAATAAATATGGAGTGGAAAATGGACTTAAAATATGCACATGGAAGGGAAAGACATGATTGAGTTGAGGAGACTGTTCTAAGCTTTTTGCAAAATGTTCAATGAAAATATAACCCCTCAAAATCTATTGGTGTCATAAAATTAGATGACATTTGCCCATTTGACAAAACATACTTACCTAATTTCAGGTAATTTTTTTTCTCTTTATTAAAATTTATTCATTTGAAGAGAGTAGTGTGGCCACTACCTATGTTAATCAACATGGACATTTGCTTTATTTTCAACTGTTCAAAAAACTTGCGTTGGTTATATTAAAACTCTCCATTCAAAGACTTATTTTGTAAATCTGTTGTGTCCTTCCTACTGGAGAATTTGTCATTTGCACCTTGGTCCATTCCTGTCCTAATGATCTTTACCGAAATGTTTACGTGTCACCGTTGTACCTTGTGCGTTTCCTTCCTTCATAGGGATATTGTCTGGTTAAATATTAGATGTTTGAAATTAGCTCTTTCAAATGAAAACTATCTCCAAAATGAAGTTGCTTTTCTTTGTCTGTGCCTAAACTTGATGTTGTCTTTCCTCTGCATAAAGAGTGAATTGGATTGCGCTGTACACCTTATCAGTGAAGTGTCAGATAGCCTCTGCAGGGTGTGTGAGTGTGTTTGTGCATGCACCTGCATCTCATTCAGGGACACCAGACCCTGGTTATTATGGGCATTTCTCACTCTTTTATACCTGAATGACGAACGTCCAGTCACCAGACAATGTGCCTCTGATGGTATAGATGTCTTGCCTTAGATGTTGTACATCATGTTGTTTGTGATCGACATATTACATTTTGTGTTGTGTTAATCTGGGGAAACTTTACCCAAAGTCAGCAGCTCTCCCAAAATCAAGATGAAAAGTAGAGGGATTTGGAAAGAGGGGATGGGATTAGTAATTAACACATTTCTGAAGATGAGGGAGCATAGTGAGGGTCCCACACACATCTAAAAAGGTTGATTTCCTCTTTCTTGCCAGATATAAACAGTAGTATTCAAGGAGGGAGATGAGACCAATAACTGGAAGTTAACCAGAGGCAGAGCTTTCATGTCTCCATCTGTTAAAGTACAGCCGGGATGACTTTCCTCTCAGGGTCACTGTGAGGATAGAGGGGACATGCTTAGCAGGGTGTTCCTCTCCTCTCCATGGTCTCTTTACGCAGGAGCCCTTTTCTGTGTCTTCTGAGCAGGAGCAGTCACACTCTGCAGCATCTGAGGCCCTGAGCAAAAGCCCACGAGGCAGTCTGTCTGGAGAGAGTAGGTAGTAAAGGGTATAAGGCAGGGGTGAGGCCAGGTGAATAAAAAGGCCCTCACTGTAGGACATCTGGCTGAAATGAGGGAAGAGCCCAGTTATGACTTTCCAGATATCCCAGGTCTGCAGAGGAGGTGCCTGAGGTCTTGGATCCTCATTTTCTCAGTGGCTACAGAAAAGTGTTCTGTCAACAAACAGCCTGTCAGGGGGCAACTGTGGGGATGCCGTGACCTGTATCACTTTTCACCCTGAAGTGTGATTGGAAACCAGCCAACCAAACAAGCAAACAAAAAGCAAAGCCTTGGCTGTTTTCAAATTTTCTCTCTTCGAAAATCCTACTCTAATCTGAAGGAGAAGCATGTTAGCCCACATTCCTTTTGCTAGCTAACTTCTCATCAGCTCAAATCACCTGGTATGTCAGGTTTTCAGTATGGCCAAAATCGTTGGCTGGATTTGGGCCACTCTCAAAGAAACACTATTGCAAGGCTTCGGTGTGATAAATGCTCTAGCATATATTCAACAGTGATCTCTACTGCAGAGGATACTGAGCCTAAACCCTTCTGGCTGGTCACTTAATATTTTGCCAAGATTGTTTACCAGGAATTAAAAGAGACTTCCGGACTTGAGAGCTGTATGGGACTTTAGAGGTGATCTAATCTAGTAATTTCCAAACTACGTTCCAGTGGAACACTAGTGGCTTCCAGCATGTTTAATGGGTATCCTTTACATGGATTCTGTGGTCAAATAAGTGGGGAAAACACTATTAGAGCTCTGCTTCTTTACTAAAGGGCGTTTCAAAGTCTTTAATACACGAACATGAACCGTGGCTCTACGGGATACGGCATGCAGCCTCTCTCACATTTATTTGACCATGAAGTCCTTTTGTTGTACAAGGTGTGTGGCCATGTCAAGAATGCCAGGCAGAGGCTACATAATTTAGTTATTAAGAGCAGGGGCTCTGGTGTTTAACTGCCTGGGTTCAATTCCTGGCTTTCCCATTTCTTGTTCTGAAGCAAATTGCTTAATTTCATTGTGCTTCAGTTCCCCCATTTGAAGTGGGAGCACTGATAATGCCTGCCTATAGAGTCATCTTAGAAACTGAGGAACAAGGCTGAGAACAATGCCTGGCACATCCTCGACTATTATCATCCCAACATAGTATAGCTAAAAACTAGCATCAATACCCCCATTCCAGAGATGAGAAAAGTGAGTCCCCAGTAGTTCATGCATGCATGATAATTCTATCCCCAGAAATGAAGATGACCATGATGCAGCTCCTGCTCCAGAAGAACACACAAGCTAGTGACTAGTGAATGACTCAGGTAACACCTTGTAGTAGTGAATCCAGCAACTCAGGCCTCCTGACTTCTGTTCTGAAAGAGAATGGTCTGTATAGCCTGCATTGGTAAGCAAGGGTAGTGAACATAGAGTATGGCTAATAGACTTCTCTTTTTAAATTGGGTATGAGGGCAAATGTTTTAAATTCTTTGTTAGTGTGATCCAGAAAGAGTAATCAAGACAAGCTCTTTTGGGAGAAAGCATCCTCTAAAAGTGCAACCTAGGAAGGAATGTAGGAGGTAGTATGAAATGGCCCATGTAGGAGTCCCCAGATATGGCTGGGTTAGTGTTCTTCTAGCCACCACATCACTGATGGTCTTCCCTGTTTTTGTCTAGGCATCTCCTCTGAGGGCTTGTCCCGGGATTGTTTCAATGAGCAGACAGCAACCAGAGACCTTCCCAGCAGGGATGGAAGTGCATGGTTCCTGGGCTATAGAGCAGGGCCAGCCTGTCCATTTCTGCTCCACGAGGAGAGAGAGAAGCCAAACAAAAGTGAATTGTACTTGGATCTCCATGTAAGTAGAAATCTTTATGCTTGAGCTATGATTCTTTGCAGTCAACAGAGATGCACTTAATGTAAACTGTGTTCGTTAAACTGCTTAAGCTGCATTTTGTGTGTGGGTCATTGTCTAAAAATCAGTCGGTTGCAGAATACAGATGCACCTCCATGGCCTGAAATTTGTGTGCTAGAATGTGACTGTGTCTACAATTTACCTAAATGTTTTCAGAGTGCTTTCCCCACATCCGTTTTACTGCCTAAACCTCATTGTGAGAGGACATGTTTGCTGCTTCTCACCTCTTAATATCATTTTTCTAAAAATTTGAGAACATACGTTTGAGAACATCCTCCAGAGCAATCTTTTTTTTTTTTTTAAAGACTTTATTTATTGATGAAAGGCAGAGAGAAAAGCAGGCTCCTATGCAAGGAGCCCGATGTGGGATTTGATCCTGGGACTCCAGGATCACACCCTGAGCCAAAGGCAGACACTGAACAGCTGAGCCACCCAGACATCCCATCTCCAGAACAATCTAAATAGCCTATCTTTCTCACACATTCCTAAACCTGTCTTTCTCTCCAGGGGCTCAAATAACAGGTGAACAGGTGGGTGGGACATCTGCAAATACAAGATGACTCAGCCCTCTCCCTTCTCATTCATCCCTGTATTGACATAGAACCATCAGCTACACTAGACAAAACAGTAGGCTGGGTTTTAGCTGCTTCTGCATTGTAGATGGCCTGATAGATTGTCATTGTCACCACCCCATCTCTCAGTTTCTTTTCAGAGATGAGGATGAGCGTTAGGTATCCAAGAAGGATTTTCTATTTCTTTCTTTTCTTTCTTTCTTTCTCCATTAACTTTAAAGCCCATTGGCAATCTTATGTCCTTGATTCCTTTTGATACCTTCCAACTCATTACTTTCAGGCCCAGAAGTATGTGTTTGATAAACGTGGGTTAGATCTGTAATGTTCGTTCATGTGACTGGATATTTTCTCAAACAACCCAAGGGCAGAGGAACTTTGGCCCTTTTCATAACCATATTAGCATTGTTATTTTAGAAAAGCATGAAACATCCCAGGTATTGTAAAAGGAGGTTTGGAATGAAGCTGAAAGATGAAAATCTACAGCCCTTTGTGAAGTGAAATGGAAATTTGTAATATTTTTGGTTTTGGCCTTCTACCTCCAAAGTTAGGTCATGCATCTCAAGATGTGGTCAATGAAAGAAGTGTAACAGTGACATCTATTGGTCAGATTACTTTAAGCTGTGTTTGCTGCAATCGGAGGCTTGGGGTCTGAAAGTGTTGAAGTGGATTTTGGGTTTTTTTGTTTTTGTTTTTGTTTTTAAAGCTTTTATTTATTTATATAATCTCTTCACCTAGTGTGGGGCTGGAATTCATGACCCTGAGACCAAGAGTCAGATGCTCCTCTGACTGAGCCAGCCAGGTGCCCCTGAAATGGATTTTGAAAGACTGCTTTCTTTTACTTCTGTATTTTAAAAAAATTACATTTATGTGCTTTTTTTTTTTTTTAACACATTGACTAAACTATGTATTTCTGGTTTTCCTTCTCCCCTGTGAATGAAATTATTTCTTATGTTTTCTTATTTCAGTTATAAAAATCATACGCAGTCCTTTTAGAAATTTGAAATATGTAATAAAATTGAAAGAAAAGAAATAACTTTCAGCAGCCAAGGACAACTGTGAATATTTGATACATTTTCTTTGTCAAGAAAGAAAGAATAATAATTTATTATTATATATATTTTTTGGAAAAGATTTTCCAAAATATTTTGGAAATATAATATATTCCAATAATTTTTTGGAATATATTCCAGTAATTTTTTGGAAAATTATTGGAATTTTTTGGAAAATTTTTTGGAAAAAGGTATTTTCCACTATGTCTGACTTATTTTAAATGAGGACTTGTTTTAACATAAAAGCATAGGTTTTATATGTTTCCTCCTTTTTTTTTTTTCCCTTACCAGTTATTCTTACATTGCTTGCCCATATTGTTACATATTCTTTCTAGGTGTGTTTTAAATGAATGTGTAATATTCTATGACATTGTATCTCAGAAATATTTTAAATCATTCCTCATTATTTGATGTTGACATTGTTTTCAATTTTGGCATAGTCCACAATTTGGAAATAAATAGCATTACCAAACATATAATTTTTCCTATACTCCTCTTCCTCCCCCAATATTTTGGACTATTTCCTTAAGATAAACTTGGGATTATTAACTATGAATATATTTAGGCTTTTGATACGTATCACTGCATTAAAAAGGTCTATTTCCTGAACCAGACTTTAATGGTTTATATATTTATATATTTATAATATTTGTGTATTATATGTGTTATATGGGGTGTGTAAATTATATTTATAAAATAATCACAAATATATTATAAAATATATAAATATTTATATTTCTTAGTTTTCCATTAGTTATACTTTTTAAAATTGGCATAGTTTCTTTATTTTTTTTTAAGATTTTATTTATTGATTCATGAGAGACACAGAGAGGCAGAGACACAGGCCGAAGGAGAACCAGGCTCCCTGCAGAGAGCCCGATATGGGACTTGATCCCAGGACCCCAGGATCATGACCTTAGTGAAAGGCAGACATTCAACTACTGAGCCATCCAGGCATCCCTGGGATAGTTTCCTTAGATTATTTCCTACATCTGTGGTTTTTACACCTTGGGCCCTAAGGTTCCTCACCTCCAAGTCCTCTGCCCTCTTCAGACAGTACAATTTAACTCCTCTGTTTTAAATATTGATATTATAAGCATGATGTCCATTTGAAAGGCTTCTACTCATTTAGTAAAAGTTTTGATCACCACTCCAGCTTGCAAGGAGGTTTTTCCTCTTGGGGGGGTGGGGGTCTTTGAATAGTAAAATCAGGGAGGCATGTATTGCTGTATGATATTTTGATCAGTTTTAAATGTTAGACAAGACTGCCCTGTTTTCATTTTCAGTTCTGGACCTGATTTGCTGCATCAATATCAGGAAGGTACCTTCCTCACCCTTCTTCTATAGTTACCCTGCTTCTCATTAGTATGCAGGGGTGATAGCTAAAACATTTAAGAGTTGATAGGAGTTTGACACCCAGAAATTAGAATGGCCACTGGCTAGGACTGCTATTAAATTATCTTATTTTGGGGGGATCCCTGAGTGGCTCAGGAGTTTAGCACCTGTCTTCAGCCCAGGGCATGACCCTGGAGTCCCAGGATCGAGTCCCACATTGGGTTCCCTGCATGGAGCCTGCTTCTCCCCTGCCTATGTCTCTGCTCTCTGTGTGTCTGTCGCTCATGAATAAATAAATAAAATCTTAAAAAAAAATTATTTAACTATACATAAATTTTGTGGTTTTTTTAAATATATATAGAACCAGAAAGGAAATATTTTAGATGTTAGGGCCCATTAGTGTCTGTTGTAACTACTCAACTCTGATGATAAAAACAGCCATAGAGAATATATACATGAATGAGTGAGCTTCTGCTCCAGTAAAAGTTTACAGATGTTGAAATTAGAATTTCATCTAGTTTTCACATATCAAGAAATATATATCTTTTGATTCCGCCCCCCCCACACACACACACACCCGCACCATGTAAAATGTAAAGATCACTCTTAGTTTATGAGTCATTCAGAAACAGGCCATGGGCCAGATTTGCAGTTTGCCAACATCTGCTCTAGACCAAGAGGTGGAGATCTCCTTCACTTTCACTCTCAGCTCAACCACTGACCAGCTAGGGGACTGTGGGCACTTGTTCACTGTCAGTTTCTTTATCAAGTGTGTTTTGACAGAATGGAGAGGAACAGGAACCGATGAAACAAAATACTATAATGTTAAATTTTCTGATTATATCATGGGATATAACATTGCTCACCCGAGCAATGTTAATATATGGGGAGTGGGAATTATTTAATGAAAACCAATAGATCTTAATATTCTCAATGTGAAATCTCTGTCCCCATGTCACAACTCTGATCGCAAGACCAAAATTTATCTTCTGGCTCTATTTGAAGGCTCATGCAACTTTCTGTACTTCTAGCGCTATCCTTCCCTCCTCGAGGTATCTTGACCTATAATATTGTATAAGTTTCAAGTGTACAGCCTAATGATTTGATGTGGGAATATATTATGAAATGATTACCACAACAAATTTAGTTAACATCTATCCCCTCACAAAATTACGCATATTTTTTCTTGTGAGGAAAACTTTAAGATCTACTCTCCTTGCAACTTTTAAATATGCAACACAATATGGTTAACTCTAGTCACCATGCTGTATGTTATCACCAGAATTTATCAGTCTTATAACTGAAAGCCTATACCTTTTGACCACCTCACCCATTTCCTCCACCTTCACCCTTTTCCCTTGTTCCCCATTTCCTGCCTCTGGTGACCACCAATCTGTCCTCTGTTTCTGTGAGGTGTTTTTTTGGAGAGGGGGGGTTCCACATGTATGTGAGAACAGAAGGCATTTGTCTTTATCTTATCTCATTTAGCACAACACCCTCTAGATCCATCCATATTGGCATGCACCATATTCATTTTTAGGTAATGAATAGTGAGAAGATACAGAGGTTCCATTGGGGAATGGCAGGAGGTAAGGCTGCTGTAGGGTAGACCCTTGGCAGCCCGAGGGCACCGTCTTTTTTCCAACCCGTGTGTATTTCAGTGTTTAAGCAACCAGTGCCACTTGTTAGGGTTAGCATCAGTCAGCTGAATGTCAGCCAGGCTGCTGTGTGGAAAGCTGTTGGAGTGATTGTCTTCTAGTCCTACTCAAATACTGTGGGCCAATCTGGTTGATCTATAAAACTCCTGAAAGACTATAAACTCAATGCACAGTCAGTTCCACATCTAGGTTGGAAGGTTGCTAAATATTGCATAGGACATACTTACAGTGAAAAATAAATATTTGTTGTCTGAAATGCAAATTTAATTGGTTGTCCTTTATTTTATTTACTAACTCACAGACATAGGTATCAATTTTGGGCACAGTGTCCAAATGCACCAAATGTGTGAATTGTCCTGGGGTAGCATCTCTATATAAGAACCCTTGGTCACCCCAGAGTGCACATGTAGAATATGAACATTACAAAGTGAGCTTCAAAGAGCAGTATCTTAAATCCACCCAAATAGGAGCTATCATTAGCCACATTCCTCAGTTTCTGGTACACCTCAAATGAGATGTGTCAAAGGCAACTGACTTTGGACAGACTAGAGAGCAAGTACGGCTTCACTCTTACAAGTGCCATCTCTTGAAAATTCCATCTGAGAGGAATTTTCCCTGTGGGGTATGGTTTATAAGATGTCTGTAAACACAGGACAAGGCTGGGGTAGAAAAGACACTAAAAGAAGTGTGGTGGGATGCCTGGGTAGCTCAGAGATTGAGCGTCTGCCTTTGGCTCAGGGCGTGATCCCCGTTCAGGGATTGAGTCCCACATCGGGATCCCTGTGGGGAGTCTGCTTCTCCCTCTGCCTGTGTCTGCCTCTCTCTGTGTCTCTCATGAATAAATAAGTAAAATATAAAAAAATAATAAAATAAAAAATAAAAGAAGTGTGGCCTGAGATTGAAAAAAAGCTGTGAAAAGCAAGAAAAGGTAAGCAGTCATCCGGGTTGTATATTGGCTGCATGAATTCTGAGAGTCGGCTTTTGCACACCGGCTTTGAAAACACAAAAACTTAACTCTTGGTGATTTTAGACTTCAGTGATCATCTCAATCACCTTCTCACCAGTGTGGCCATGAATTCTCGCTCCTAAATTGGGGTCACCGGCTGGGGAGGATACAATATCAGCTCCCAAGTAATTGCATCTCAAGAATGGAAGGATATAATTACCAAGGCCACACCCCACCTTAAGTGTTTAAACAAGTAACAGACACTTTCCTGTACTGATCACCTCTTAAATGCCTGGCACCAATTCCTTTCAGGTATTATTATACCTATCATGCAATAAGAAGAAAGGTTCAGCCAAGTCAAGGGGAAGGATATGAACCCATGTCTGTAAGCCTAAACCTAACAGCTTAAATGTTAAGCTCCTCTACTTCTCCACTACTTTGGCTGTTTGTTTGTTGTTTTGTTTTCAACTTAAGAAACAAAGAAAGTCATTTAATGGATATAAATTAGCTCCCATAACCAGTGAGGAGTGAGAACCAGGCTCAGAATTAGATAACTAGAACTGAAGTCAAAATCACCCCACAGAACTCAGTCTACTGAAGATTTTGCAGCTGCTAATGTGGCAGACTGGATGCCTTGGCCTTGAAGACGTTGGTCTCTAAAATTAAAGGGGAAGTACTGACAAGAACATGAGATGATGTCCTTCCTTCCACTCACTCAAAATAGCAAACTGCAGAGCATTATTTAGGTTCAACAACAAAGAATGCAGGGTGCCTTTGCAGTCCATGGAGAAGGCCACGTCCTGGTCTTGTTTTCTTGGAAGCCAGTGAGAGCCACTCCAAGCTAGAGGCCCCAGATGGACTTGCCCAAATCAGTAACATATCCATGACAATGGGCTTGTATTTGCTGGTGAAGTGAATTCAGAAAACCAGAGTCATTTGTTTCCTGAAGAAGCATGTTTATTTGTATCTGTGAGTACATATGTGCAAGTGTATGTGTATGTGAAAGAGAGAAAGAGCAAGAAAGACAGAGAAAGGGCAAGACAGAGAACATGTGCCTATTGGCTATGGGATAAATGATCAAGAAATGATCCAGGTAAAGAGAAGAGGTAAAAAGTGATGAATTTTGGATTGAACTGGAAAATCACTTTTTTTTCCTTACAAACACTATCACTTTAAATCATGACAAAGCAGCTGAAAAGGGGTTATCTGATTTTACTCCTAAGCCCTGTGAAATTTAACCAGTTTATCTCTCAAATTAGTTCTAATTTTGAAATTGGTGTGGAAGGTTATTGTATTTAAATAGAAATCTTCATTTATGCCCATCATCAAGTTCAGTTCTTTCTTTTTTTTTTTTTTTTAAGATTTTATTTATTTATTCATGAGAGACACAGAGAGAGAGGCAGAGACACAGGCAGAGGGAGAAGCAGGCTGCATGCAGGGAGTCTGAGGTGAGACTCCATCCCAGGACTCCAGGATCATGTCCTGGGCCGAAGGCAGACGCTAAACCACTGAGCGACTCAGGGATCCCCAAGTTCAGTTCCTAAGCCATTTTCCACACTTCCCTTAACATCCACCTGTCCTCTGTATGTACTGCAGGATAATGATACATCTAGTGATGACTCGTATTTCTTTATAAAATGAAAAGAACTTGGCTTACCCATTGAGCCAGGTTAATGTTTAATGGAACTGTGAAATTCACTTTTCTTTGATCTTGATAACACTTACTGTCCTTATTTCCTCTTTGTCTATTCCTATAGACACCATAATAGCTATGCATATAAAATTTGGACTCTTGAGAGTGTACAGAGAAAACTTCGCATTATGCTTTTTTTTTTTTAAGATTTTATTTATTTATTTGAGACAGAGAGTATAAGCAGGGGGTGGGGGGTGCAGAGGGAGAAGCAGGTTCCCACAGAGATGGAACCTGAGCAAGGATGAGGGGCTCCATTCCAGGATCCCAAGATCATGACCTGAGCCACAGGCAGACGCTTAACCTACTGAGCCACCCAGGCCCATGTATTATGCTTTTATAACCTGGGAGAACATAGAACAGAACTGAATTTTATAAAAATAGTGAGAAATTTGCCTAGGAGTTTTATTTTAAATACCTTGGTATATTGCTGCTGAAGTATTTTGGGGTGATTTGGTGTCCCTAAAATTCAGATACTTGCTTTTTTGCCCCATTTGAATGAGTTTCACTTTTTCAGCCTGCTTTTTCTGTCTTAAAAACTGCAGCTCTGTATGTACTCATTGGACCGAGTGTTGTGTCACATGGTCTCTTTAAACCTTGGTCTCGATTCTACATGTATCACCTATGTTCCATGCGTGTATTCCGAAAAGCATTCTCCTTTTCTCTCCAGGATACACGCGGACATCTGTGGTTAAAATGACAATCCCACATGACCTATTCAGAATTTTAAAGACAGTCATCTTTGACTAGAGAATGTCTAGGGCACTCTTATGTTAACATGAGGTTCCAGTGGAATGGCCTAGTTATTTTTCTCTTGCCTTTTGATTTTTATAGACGTTAATGAAGCCATCTTGATTTATTATTATCATTATTTCTGAATTGCTTTAAGAATTGCAGCTACTCCATAAATGCCCTGTGTCATGAACTCCCCTCTCCACCTATAGAAAGTAAATGACCTTGGTTAAAACATTCCTTCAGAATATTTCGTGGTACTTTTTAAAGTGTTGACAGTGGCAGTAGCGCTATGTATACTTTTGTTTAAATCCCAAATCAAAATGATATACAAAGGGGAGGCAACAGTGAATATATTTCAAAACTATGGAAATGTGATTCTCTCACCCACTAACCGCACTCCACAATGATAGCTACTATTTAATGAGTGTCTTTGGTGATCAAGGAAGCACCGGTTAGGAATATTAGCATATTTAATTCTTAGAACAGTCTATGAGTTAAATGTTATTTTTCCCATTTTATAATTGTAAGTTAAGGAACTTGCCTACTTGACACAACTCATATGCGACCAAAAGGTAATATTTCATATTGAACCCAAATATGTCCCATTTCAAAGCTATAGCTCTTGCCCCCTCCTCTCTGACCTCTCTTTAACTGTGTTCAAGAATAGGATCATAGCTATGACAGTGCCTACCTTTCTTCTTTGTAATTTTAGTGCATTTACATTTGTTTCTGTATTTTTCTCTTAACATGACTAAATTGTATTAATTTAAAAGAATAACTACTGGTCAAATCAGGGCTCATAATCTTTGTTTCCTTTCTGTCCTCAGCAAATTCAGTGGCAGCATGTGTCAACAGACTCTTGAGAAAAGGATTTTCTTGAGAAAATCCTAATTCATGGATTTTTATTTTATGTTTTGAAATAATTGAGTTGGCTTAAAACTCATCTTGGAGGGGCACCTGAATGGCTCAGTTGTTAAGCATTGAACTCTTTTCAGCTCCGGCTCCGGTCAGGCTTTCTGGGTCTTGAGATCCAGCCCTAGGTAGAGCTATACGCTCAGCAGGGAGCCTGCTTGGGATTCTCTCCTTCTTCACCTCCCCTAAATCACATGCAGACGTGTGTTCTCTCTCTCTCTCTCTCTTTTTAATGATAGGCACACAGTGAGAGAGAGAGAGAGAGGCAGAGACATAGGCAGAGGGAGAAGCAGGCTCCATGCACCGGGAGCCCGACATGGGATTCGATCCCGGGACTCCAGGATTGCGCCCTGGGCCAAAGGCAGGCGCTAGAACCGCTGCGCCACCCAGGGATCCTCTCTCCCTCTCTCTCTCATTCTCTCTCTCTCTCTCTCTCTCTCTCTGTCTCTTAAATAAATAAATCTTTAAAAAAATCATTTTGGAGCACAGGAAAAGTAATAAAGAACGTCCTACAGTGGCATCTGGGAGAATTTTAAAGTCATTTACTCCCTTTAGGTGATACAGATGGACAAAACAATCTGGAGAGTCTTGGCCCTGAAACACCCAAAGGGATCCCTTGAAAGAGTTTCCTTTGATGCTCTATTCACTCTTGGCATGGGTAGGTGTTATATATATTAGGTCTTTTTTTTTTTTAAGATTTTTTTATTTATTCATAGAGACACAGAGAGAGAGAGAGGCAGAGGCACAGGCAGAGAGAGAAGCAGGCACCATGCAGGGAGCCCGACGTGGGACTCGATCCACGGTCTCCAGGATCACGCCCTAGGCTGCAGGCAGTGCTTAAACCGCTGCGCCACTGGGACTGCCCATATTAGGTCTTTCTATAGCAAATGATCCTGTTCAAACCAATTGCCTACTCTGCCCAAGTGCGTATGTAGAAGGAATTGGGAGGGGTGGCTTCCTGCTTGGGCTGTCAGCTTCTCTGTAAATACTTGTTTTATATTCACAAGGTTAAAAAAAATCTCTTAAATGTTGATTGATTGCTTTAAGAAGGTTGTTGCTTTACTATGAAAATATAGGGATCCCTGGGTGGCGCAACGGTTTAGCGCCTGCCTTTGGCCCAGGGTGCAATCCTGGAGATCCGGGATCGAATCCCAAGTCAGGCTCTGGGTGCATGGAGCCTGCTTCTCCCTCTGCCTGTGTCTCTGCCTCTCTCTCTCTCTCTGTGACTATCATAAATAAATTTTTTAAAAATTAAAAAAAAAGAAAATATATCATGCCCATGTAGTACCTACTATATGCCAGACATTGATGAGAGTGCCAAATATATTAGTTCACTTAATGTTCCTAATCCAGGTGAGGAAGCTGAGGCATAGGTTGCTCCCAAGGTCAAGTTTCTGGAAGGAGCAGAGTAGGATGTGAGCCCAAGACCCAAGGCCAGGATCTTAACTGTGCACACTGCCCTGGCTCCTGCTCATTGAAAGATCACATAGAAGATGAAATCTCTTATTTGCTTCCATCCTCACAAGTCTGCCCTTATCTCTCTGTTAGACTCTCAGAGTCTTCTAGTCTGTTACTAACATTTGACTCATTTCCCCTCAAGATTTAATACTGCTCAATGGAACCAGGCTTAGCAACATGTTACACTAAGACCGCTCAGTAGAAAAAAACCTTCATCCCTGAGACCTGCCCTTGTAATGGGGGAGTCTGTTGTTTATTTGTTTATTAAAGATTTTATTTATTTATTCATGAGAGACACACAGAGAGAGAGGCAGAGACACAGGCAGAGGGAGAAGCAGGATCCTTACAGGAAGTCTGATGTAGGACTCAATTCCAGGACTCCGGGATCATGCCCTGAGTCAAAGACAGATGCTCAACCACTGAGCCACCCAGGTACCCCACCTTTTTAAAAAAAAAAATTAGTTAAAAGCAGTTGCCAGCTTCTCATAGGCTGACCTAGAGGGGCTGTTGTGGGCTTGTGTTAGTGGGCAGAAGGAAGCTGTACCAAGAAGGCAGGGAAGATGTCACAAAGCTGATATAGAGAAGTTTAAGGTCGTCTCTGGCTTTGTCTTTTATTTGGCCTTATGGTTCCATTTTGAAAATGTGGAAAACCTAAGGAGGATGCTTCTCAGGAAGAAGCTAAGCTCACAGGCCAGGGGCAGTAGGAAGATGGCAGGTGCACAGGAGTTAGGATACCTGTTTCCCATCTTGTTGCTGCAACTGAGAAGTATGAACTGGTACCAATTCTTTAGCTTCTCTTGACTTCAAGTGGCTTCATCTTTAAAACAAGAATGTTGAAATAGTTGATTTCTAATATTTCTGAAATCCCATTCAGCTTCCCAGCAATTTGATTCTACATACATTCTTTCAGAATCCTAAACTCCTTTCAAAGGATGTTGTTTATTTAACAAGTGTCTTTTTTTTTGAGTGCTTGTGATGTCATAATTTCCTCAGATCTCACCATTCATATCAGACTTCATTTACTAAAACACCCTTCCTAAACCCAAAAACCTATCTCCATTCATTATCCCACTCACATCTTTATCCATTGCTTACTTACTTACTCTCCCCAGTCCACTGGTCTAAATTTCTCTTCCACAGAAATTGTTTCTACATTCTTATTCTTAGTAATTTTAACTCCTTTCTACTTTTCTCAAGCAATCCTCACATGAAGCTAGTTGAACCACTTTAGAAGCTGGAAGCAATTAGTCATTAAAAGCAGACCCAGAACTTGAAATAAGTTGGGTAAGAGAAACAGGAGGAGAATCATGTAGCCTAACACCATGAAACTAATCTCACTTGCCTCACTTTTCCCTTGCCTTTCTGAGGTCTTATGAGAATGTGGGGGGAGGGAGGAATTATCTAAACTGAATGATGTGGGGGAGGGCTTCGAAGAGTAGAGGTTAGGAGGACTTTAGGAGATTTTTTCTTTTAGGCAATGTCCAATTTCTGCAAATTGACTTTAAAAATGCTTTTTAATGCTCATTCCTTTTTATGAGATGCAAGAAGCTGGGTACTACTGACTGCCCTCCGGTGATGTGCCTTTTTTGTTGCACTCTTTTAGGCTTATTTCACCAGGTATCAGTTTGTTAGACTGATTTTCTTATCATGAGGTATAGTTGCCCTCTGCCTCAGTCTAAGAGGATGGTGAGATGGGAGAAACATGGAGAATTCACTACGAGTAAATTCTACACTCAAATATGTGTTCACTTTTCAAGTAGCTGGGTATCACTTTTTTTTTTTTGAGATTTTATTTATTTGTTTGAGAGAGAGAGCAAGAGGGCCAGAGTACACAAAAGTGAGCAGCGGAGGGGTTGGGGGGGCAAGGTGAGGGAGAAGCAGATTCCCCACTCAGCAGGGAGCCCCAATCCCAAAACACTGGGGACATGACCTGAGCTGGAGGCAGATGCTTAACTGACTGAGCCACCCAGGTGCCACTGGGTACCGATTGTTTTATTTATTTTATTTTTTTTAATAATAAATTTATTGGGATCCCTGGGTGGTGCGGCGGTTTAGCACCTGCCTTTGGCCCAGGGCATGATCCTGGAGACCCAGGATCGAATCCCATGTCGGGCTCCTGGTGCATGGAGCCTGCTTCTCCCTCTGCCTATGTCTCTGCCTCTCTCTCTCTCTCTCTCTCTCTCTCTGACTATCATAAATAAATACAAAATTAAAAAATAATAATAATAAACTTATTTTTTATTGGTGTTCAATTTGCCAACATACAGAATAACACCCAGTGCTCATCCCGTCAAGTGCCCCCCTCAGGGCCCATCACCCATTCACCCGGACCCCCGCCCTCCTCCCCTTCCACACGCCTAGTTCGTTCCCAGAGTTAGGAGTCTTTATGTTCTGTCTCCCTTTCTGATATTTCCTACCCATTTCTTCTCCCTTCCCTTCTATTCCCTTTCACTATTATTTATATTCCCCAAGTGAATGAGAACATACACTGTTAGTCCTTCTCCGATTGACTTACTTCACTCAGCATAATACCCTCCAGTTCCATCCACGTCGAAGCAAATGGTGGGTATTTGTCATTTCTAATGGCTGAGGAATATTCCATTGTATACATAAACCACAGCTTCTTTATCCATCATCTTTTGATGGACACCGAGGCTCCTTCCACAGTTTGGCTATTGTGGACATTGCTGCTATAAACATCGGGGTGCAGGTGTCCCGGCGTTTCATTGCATCTGTATCTTTGGGGTAAATCCCCAACAGTGCAATTGCTGGGTCGTAGGGCAGGTCTATTTTTAACTCTTTGAGGAACCTCCACACAGTTTTCCAGAGTGGCTGCACCAGTTCACATTCCCACCAACAGTGCAAGAGGGTTCCCTTTTCTCCACATCCTCTCCAACATTTGTGGTTTCCTGCCTTGTTAATTTTCCCCGTTCTCACTGGTGTGAGGTGGGATCTCATTGTGGTTTTTTTTTTTTTAATTTTTTTATTTATAAGTGAGAGAGAGAGAGAGAAGAGAGAGAGAGAGAGAAGCAGGCTCCATGCACCGGGAGCCCGACGTGGGATTCGATCCCGGGTCTCCAGGATCATGCCCTGGGCCAAAGGCAGGCGCTAAACCGCTGCGCCACCCAGGGATCCCTCATTGTGGTTTTGATTTGTATTTCCCTGATGGCAAGTGATGCAGAGCATTTCCTCGTGTGCTTGTTGGCCATGTCTATGTCTTCCTCTGTGAGATTCCTGTTCATGTCTTTTGCCCATTTCATGATTGGATTGTTTGTTTCTTTGCTGTTGAGTTTACTAAGTTCTTTATAGATCTTGGAAACTAGCCCTTTATCTGATACGTCATTTGCAAATCTCTTCTCCCATTCTGTAGGTTGTCTTTGAGTTTTGGTGACTGTATCCTTTGCTGTGCAAAAGCTTCTTATCTTGATGAAGTCCCAATAGTTCATTTTTGCTTTTGTTTCTTTTGCCTTCGTGGATGTATCTTGCAAGAAGTTACTGTGGCTGAGTTCAAAAAGGGTGTTGCCTGTGTTCTTCTCTAGGATTTTGAATCTTGTCTCACATTTAGATCTTTCATCCATTTTGAGTTTATCTTTGTGTCTGGTGCAAGGCAGTGGTCTAGTTTCATTCTTCTGCATGTGGATGTCCAATTTTCCCAGCACCCTTTATTGAAGAGACTCTTTCTTCCAGTGGATAGTCTTTCCTCCTTTATCGAATATTAGTTGACCATAAAGTTCAGGGTCCACTTCTGGATTGTCTATTCTGTTCCATTGATCTATGTGTCTGTTTTTGTGCCAGTACCACACTGTCTTGATGACCACAGCTTTGTAGTACAACCTGAAATCTGGCATTGTGATGCCCCCAGCTATGGTTTTCTTTTTAAAAATTCCCCTGGCTCTTCGGGGTCTTTTCTGATTCCACACAAATCTTAAAATAATTTGTTCTAACTCTCTGAAGAAAGTCCATGGTACTTTGATAGGGATTGCATTAAACGTGTACATTGCCCTGGGTAACATTGACATTTTCACAATATTAATTCTGCCAATCCATGAGCATGGAATATTTTTCCATCTCTTTGTGTCTTCCTCAATTTCTTTCAGAAGTGCTCTGTACTTTTTAGGGTATAGATTCTTTAGCTCTTTGGTTAGGTTTATTCCTAGGTATCTTATGATTTTGGGCGCAATTGTAAATGGGATTGACTCCTTAATTTCTCTTTCTTCAGTCTCATTGTTAGTGTATAGAAATGCCACTGACTTCTGGGCATTGATTTTGTATCCTGCCACACTGCCGAATTGCTGTATGAGTTCTAGCAATCTTGGGGTGGAGGCTTTTGGGTTCTATGTAGAGTATCATGTCATCGGCGAAGAGGGAGAGCTTGACTTCTTCTTTGCCAATTTGAATTCCTTTAATGTCTTTTTGTTCCCTGATTGCTGAGGCGAGGACTTCCAGTACTATGTTGAATAGCAGTGGTGAGAGTGGACATCCCTGTCTTGTTCCTGATCTTAGGGGAAAGGCTCCCAGTGCTTCCCCATTGAGAATCATATTTGCTGTGGGCTTTTCGTAGATGGCTTTTAAGATGCTGAGGAATGTTCCCTGTATCCCTACACTCTGAAGAGTTTTGATCAGGAATGGATGCTGTATTTTGTCAAATGCTTTCTCTGCATCTAATGAGAGGATCATATGGTTCTTTGTTTTTCTCTTGCTGATATGATGAATCACATTGATTGTTTGACGAGTGTTGAACCAGCCTTGTGTCCCGGGGATAAATCCTACTGGGTCATGGTGAATAATTTTCTTAATGTGTTGTTGGATCCTATTGGCTAGTATCTTGTTGAGAATTTTTGCATCCATGTTCATCAGGGATATTGGTCTGTAATTCTCCTTTTTGTGGGGTCTTTGGTTTTGGCATTAAGGTGATGCTGGCCTCATAGAACGAATTTGGAAGTACTCCATCTCTTTCTATCTTTCCAAACAGCTTTAGTAGAAGAGGTATGATTTCTTCTTTAAACGTTTGATAGAATTCCCCTGGGAAGCCATCTGGTCCTGGACTTTTGTGTCTCCGGAGGTTTTTGATGACTGCTTCAATTTCCTCCCTGGTTATTGTCCTGTTCAGGTTTTCTATTTCTTCCTGTTCCAGTTTTGGTAGTTTGTGGCTTTCCAGAAATGCGTCCATTTCTTCTAGATTGCCTAATTTATTGGCGTAGAGCTGTTCATAATATGTTTTTAAAATCATTTGTATTTCCTTGGTGTTGGTAGTGATCTCTCCTTTCTCATTCATGATTATATTAATTTGAGTCTTCTCTCTCTTCTTTTCAATAAGGCTGGCTAATGGTTTATCTATCGTATTAATTCTTTCAAAGAACCAACTCCTGGTTTTGTTGACCACAGTTCTTTTGGTCCTCTGGTCTTCTGGTCTCGATTTCATTGAGTTCTACTTGAATCTTTATTAACTCTCTTCTTCTCCTGGGTGTAGGATCTATTTGTTGTGTTTTCTCTAGCTCCTTTATGTGTAAGGTTAGCTTTTGTATTTGAGTTCTTTCCAGTTTTTGGATGGATGCTTGTATTGCGATGTATTTCCCCCTCAGGACTGCTTTTGCTGCATCCCAAAGATTTTGAATGGTTGTATCTTCATTCTCATTAACTTCCATGAATCTTTTTAATTTTTCCTTAATTTCGTGGTTGACCCTTTCATCTTTTAGCAGGATGGACATTAACCTCCACGTGTTTGAGGTCCTTCCAAACTTCTTGTTGTGATTTAGTTCTAATTTCAAGGCATTATGGTCTGAGAATATGCAGGGGACGATCCCAATCTTTTGGTACCGGTTCAGACCCAATTTGTGACCCAGTATGTGGTCTATTCTGGAGAAAGGTCCATGTGCACTTGAGAAGAATGTGTATTCAGTTGAGTTTGGATGTAAAGTTCTGTAGATATCTGTGAAATCCATCTGGTCCAGTGTATGATTTAAAGCTCTCATTTCTTTGGAGATGTTGTGGTTAGAAGACCTATTGAGTGTAGAAAGTGCTAGATTGAAGTCACCAGGTATAAGTGTATTATTCTCTAAGTATGTCTTAACTTTGGTTATTAATTGATTGATATATTTGGCAGCTCCCACATTCGGGGCATATATGTATTGAGGATTGTTAAGTCCTCTTGTTGGATAGATCCTTTAAGTATGAGATAGTGTCCCTCTTCATCTCTCACTACAGTCTTCGGGGTAAATTTTAGTTTATCTGATATAAGGATGGCTACCCCTGCTTTCTTTTGAGGACCATTTGAATGGTAAATGGTTCTCCAACCTTTTATTTTCAGGTTGTAGGTGTCCTTCTGTCTAAAATGAGTCTCTTGTTGACAGAAAATAGATGGGTCCTGCTTTTTTATGCAGTCTGAAACCCTGCGCCTTTTGATGGGGTCATTAAGCCCGTTCACGTTCAGAGTTACTATTGACAGACATGAGTTTAGTGTCATCATGATATCTATTCAGTCCTTGTTTTTGTGGATTGTTCCACTGAACTTCTTCTTAAAGGGGAATTTTAAGAGTCCCCCTTAAAATTTCTTGCAGAGCTGGTTTGGAGGTCACATATTCTTTCAGTTCCTGCCTGTCTTGGAAGCTCTTTATCTCTCCTTCCATTTTGAATGAGAGCCTTGCTGGATAAAGTATTCTTGGCTGCAGGTTCTTCTCACTTAGGACCCTGAATATATCCTGCCAGCCCTTTCTGGCCTGCTAGGTGTCTTGGAGAGGTCTGCTGTTACCCTAATACTCCTCCCCATAAAAGTCAGGGATTTCTTGTTTCTTGCTGCTTTAAGGATCTTCTCTTTATCTTTGGAATTTGCAAGCTTAACTATTAAATGTCGAGGTGTTGAATGGTTTTTATTGATTTTAAGGGGGGATCTCTCTATTTCCTGGATCTGAATGCCTGTTTCCCTTCCTAGATTAGGAAAGTTTTCAGCTATGATTTGTTCAAATACATATTCTGGACCTCTCTCCCTTTCGCTGCCCTCGGGAACCCCAATTAAACGTAGGTTTTTCTTCCTCAGGCTGTCATTTATTTCCCTTAATCTATCCTCATGGTCTTTTAATTGTCTCTTTTTTCCTCAGTTTCTCTCTTTGCCATCAACTTATCTTCTATGTCACTCACTCGTTCTTCCACCTCATTAACCCTCGTCGTTAGGACTTCTGGGTTGGATTGCATCTCATTCAATTGACTTTTAATTTCTGCCTGATTGGATCTAAATTCTGCAGTCATGAAGTCTTTTGAGTCCTTTATGCTTTTTTCTAGAGCCACCAGTAGCTGTATAATAGTGCTTCTGAATTGGCTTTCTGACATTGAATTGTAATCCAGGTTTTGTAACTCTGTGGGAGAGAGGACTATTTCTGATTCTTTCTTTTGTGGTGAGGTTTTCCTTCTAGTCATTTTGCTCAGTGCAGAGTGGCCAAAAACAAGTTGTATTGGGAAAAGGAAAAAAAGAGAGGAGAGAAAAAAGGAAAGAAAAGAGAAAAAGAAAAAAGGAAGAAAAAATAAAAAAAGAGAAGAAAAAGAGAAAGAAAAAGAAAGGAAAAATAAAAGGGTGGGGGAAGCAAACAGAAATCAAAAAGCCGAAAAACAAAAACATAAAGAAAACAAACAAACAAACAGAAAAACCACGGGGGAGTATCTTCTGATTCTGTATACTTTAAGTCCCTTGACCTCCCCTGGAACTTGTCCGCCTCGCTGGTCTTCTGGGGGAGGGGCCTGTTGTGCTGATTCTCAGGTGTTAGCACTTGGGGGAGCTGCTCTGCCCCTGCCTGGTGCAGGGCTCCGTGGGGCTGTTCACCCCGTGAGGCCCCAGGAGGAACAACCGCAGTGGCGGGGCCAGCTCTGCAGCCCTGGAGTCAGCCCCCGCAGTAGCTTCCGGCCTCTCTGTCTGCAGGGCCTGGAGGCTCCGTGGCGGGGCCGCTGATCTGCTCAGCTTGGGGCAGGAGCGTCCTTGCTGTCCTGGGCCCTCCCGGCCTCTGCCTGTCCTGGGGGAGGCCGGATCCTGGGCTGTGTCCAGGCGCCCTGTGCTCCGGGGCCTGCGCTGTTGGATTCGCGCTCCTCCCCGCAGCCCCCTTCACGGAGCCGCCGCCCGAGCCCCTCCGAGCTGCTCCGGGTCCCGCCGTGCGCGCTGCAGCCCTTAGGAAGCTCGGGGCATCTCCCGGGGCGCAGGTGCCTGTTAGTGTCCCCGGGAGCCCGAGGGCATCCCCGCCCTCCTGGGTCCTGCTCTAACTCCCTGCAGGCCCCTTTCCACCCTGGAAGGTTGGTGCAGCTCCTGCTCCACCCGGACGGGGCTCTCCTGTCCTGGGGACACTCGCCCCGGCCTCAGCCCGGCTCCTCGCGGGGCCCCTCCCCCTTGGAGGCCTTTTGTGTCTTTATTTCTTTTTTCCCCCGTCTTCCTACCTTGATAGAAGCGCGGACTCTCCTCACTGTAGCATTCCAGCTGTTCTCTCTTTAAATCTCAGGCCGAATTCGTAGATTTTCATGATGATTTGAATGTTATCTAGGTAATTTGTTGGGGACATGTGACTTGGGGACCCTACTCTTCTGCCATCTTGCCCCTCCTCCTCTACGGATTGTTTTAAATGTATAATTACAAAGAACATCACATGGGTCAAATGCTACCTGTTTTGACTCAGTTGTCTAAGGTGAATCACTTTAATCTGGCCTCTTGCATAGGTGTAGCTACAGGGTTTACGGGTCTTGAGGTTAGACGTGTCAAGGAGCCTGAGTTTCCTGTCCCCTTGTACCTGGACTAAAAATCTGGCCTCTTGCATAGGTGTAGCTACAGTGTTTAAGGGTCTTGAGGTTAGAAGTGTCAAGGAGCCTGAGTTTCCTGTCCCCTTCTACCTGGACTAAAAATCAAATTAACAGGAGAAAATAAAATTTAATTTCATACATACAGAGAATCCACAAAGACATGGAAGTTCCAAAGGTAGGCAAAATGAGGTATATTTGTTATCCTAAACTAAGGAGAAGGGGGTGGAGGTCTGGGACTTCAAAGGAAAGGAACACAATTCACAGGGCAATAGGAACAGATGTTTGGTAACTAGATGTTTGTCCTACAATACAGATGGGTCACTCCAATAAAATTTATCTCTGGTAATAACCATTCTTCTGGGGAAAATCCCCAATATGGATTCTTCTGTGTACTTAAGGGAGGGGCAAAAGCTTCTCTTGAGCCTGCAAGGCCTCTATTGCCTTCAACACAAAATAATCTTCATGCCAGAGTGGCCTATGGAGGGTGGCCTGCCTTTGACCCGTACAGAACAAAAGAGATTCAGGGGAGGTTGTAAAGGAGAAAGTCTTGGCTCTTACTGGTTTTGTGTAGTAGGTATTAATAAGTATGCATCACAGAATAAGACACTGAGATAAATGATGTCCAGGTGAAGTGATTATTTCTCCTCCTGAAAATGTTAAAGCATTAAATAGACTCATTTTTCAATGCCAATCAACTAAGATCAAATTTGTAGGCTTCTTAAAAATTCTAGGAAAGAGCACAGGCAGTAATGTCTCTGATGTTGGTCAGCATGTTTCTAGATATGTCTCCTGAGGCAAGGAAAATAAAAGCAAAAATAAGCTATTGGGACTATGTCAAAATAAAAAAATTCGGGATCCCTGGGTGGCGCAGCGGTTTGGCGCCTGCCTTTGGCCCAGGGCGCGATCCTGGAGACCCGGGATCGAATCCCACATCGGGCTCCCGGTGCATGGAGCCCGCTTCTCCCTCTGCCTGTGTCTCTGCCTCTCTCTCTCTCTCTCTCTCTGTGACTATTATAAATAAATAAAAAAGAAAAAAAACATTAAAAAATTAAAAAAAAAATAAAAAAATTCTGCACAGTGAAACAATCAACAAAACTAAATGACAACCTGCTGAATGGGAGAAGATATTTGCAAATGTCATATCCAATAAAGAGCTGCTATCCAAAATATATAAAGAGCCAATACGATCCAATACCCAAAAAGCAAATAATCCAATTAGAGATGGGCAGAAGACATGAACAAACATTTCTCCAAAGAAGACATCCAGCTAGCGAACAGGCACACAAAAAGATGCTCAACATCACTCATCAACAGGGAAATGCCAATCAAAACCACAGTGAGATATCACCTCACACCTATCCAAACGGCCAAAATCAGTAACACAAGAAACAACAAGTGTTGAGGAAGATGTGGAGAAAACGAAAGCCTCTTGCACTGTTGGTGGAAATGCAAACTGGTGTAGCCATTATGGAAAACAGTGTGGAGGTTCCCCAAAAAGTTAAAAATAGAGCTATCCTACAATCCAGAAATCGCAATACTGGGTATTCCCCCCCCCCCCCCAACACACAATACAAAAACACTAAAAGGGATATATGCACCCCAATGATTATTGCAGCATTATTTACAATAGCCAAGATATGGAAGCAGCCCAAATATCCATCATAAAGAAGAAGTGCTGTGTATACAACAGAATATTTTCAGCCATAGAAAAGCATAAAATCTTGCCATTTGCAACAACATGGGTAGAGCAAGAGAGCATAATGCTAGGTGAAATAAGTCTGTTAGAGAAAGACAAATACCATATGATTTCACTCACCTGGTATTTAAGAAACAAAGTAGCAAAGGAAAAAGAGACAGACAGACATATAAACTAAGAAACAGCTAACAAATTTAGCTATAAAGAACAAAGTTATGGTAACCAGAGGGAAAGTGGGTTGGAGGCTGGGTGAAATAATGGATGAGGAACTGGAGAGTATCATGCTGAGTGAAGTAAGTCAATCGGAGAAGGACAAACATTACATGGTTTCACTCATACAGAGAATATAAGAAATAGTGAAAGGGATTATAGGAGAAAGGAGGGGAACTGAGTGGGAAAAATTAGAGAGGGGGAAAACCATGAGAGACTCCTAACTGGGAAACAAAGGATTGTGGAAGGGGAGGTGGGCAGGGGATGGGGTGACTGAGTGACAGGCACTGAGGAGGGCACTTGACAGGGACGAGCACTGGGTGTAATACTATATGTTGGCAAATTGAATTTAAATGGAAAAAATCAAATAAAATAAATACATAGGTACACATAAAATGGAATGATTAAGAAAAAGTACAGGCTTCTTATTTGAACATTGCCGTCAAACACTTTTCAGTTCCTTAAATGACCAGCAATAGTAACATTTCTCATGGTCTGAGAGACAATCTTCAAAGACCTATTTGGATTACCGGGCTCTTTCTTACTCATCTTCCTATTTAGACAGTCCCTGCTCGCTTTCATTCAGAACTGCGTTTTATGTCTACCTGTTGTTATTCAGACTGAGTGTGGGGTGTAAAGTACCTACAGTATAAGAATATGACGTCACCTCTTTCTTAGCTGATTTCCCCTATTAGACTCAATGTTTCATGAACTTGGAAGGCTAGGGTTTTCTTCATTTCTATATCCCCAGAGCCTCAGACATAGTTGGTGCTTAATAATGGTGGTTGTAGGAACACATCTTTTGTAATAGAGTTACGCTTCATAAATGAAGGAGAGTTGAATGGGGGAGGGCCTCTTACTGCGTTTGAGTCTAGAAGATTGCATGTCTTGTCTGGGACAAGTACACAAGCCAGCTCAGAAACTTATCTGGAAATCAATAATTAGTTAGGTCTGAGAAAACAGAGCGTTTCAGTTATAAAGGACAACACCAAGTAGGTGTCACGTCTCTTCCCCACAGTCCTGTGTTGGGTGGTCTATGTAGTTCTTAAGAACCCTGATCTTATGATCTGGTGGGGGTGATTCCTTTTTTCTTCAGGCTTGAAGAAGCAGAAGTCTGATTTTTATCTATAGGCATTTCCTCTGGACAGGAAGCTGTTCTAAGGCTTAAATGGTGCCGGTGGAGTTTTGTGCCGTGGTGGCCTTTTGGTTAAGTGTGCCCTAGTTAATAATCCCAAACATCCTAGCGTCAGGTGCAGGTGTCCATTTAGACACAAGGTCCAATCAGGGATCAGGAAGTGAGGTCTTCATCTTCCCGTAGGGGTTGGTGGGATATTATATGTGTCCCCTTTTGGTGCGAGGACTTCTTTTTGAATGCATTGCTGGAAAAGTGTTGCAATCAGAATTCTCAGTATTAATACCTTTTGGGGGATGTGATTGAAGTCATCAGCATGATATTCCCAGCTGTTCTCTGATGCAGATCAAGCCAGGCTGTTGCTTTGCTCTGCTGGTGGCTACTGCTTCTGTTTTGCAGAATAAATTGCTGTTGTGTTTAACACTCAATTCTGTTGTGTTAACGCTCTGAGAGCCAAGTGATTAGTTTTAAGGCAGTTTGTCCTGAGCTGCGCCGTAAGTAACTTACTTGTCCATCCCAGGTGCTTACTAAACGCCTGCTGACCCGACCAGACCTGAAACACCCCGAGACCTTCAGCAGGGCAGGACACCGGCCCAAGAGGCAGCTGTGCAGGTAGCAAACAGAGCTGCAGTTTCTGCACGTTCTTGGTTGCCGGGTTCCCAGTACATAACCAGAGTGCTGGAAACTACCTGGAGCTGATGTTTGGTGGTGATTTCGTCTGTCCTGTTCTTGTTTTAGGCAAATTGGGTCCGTGATCGAAACCTGACAGAGACCTTTCAGATGTTTCGCCCTTTAGGGTAATGTGGCTTTGTGGGGACCTTTGCTGAATCGCTTTGCTTTACAAGGCAGGTTGGGTGCTACCTCGTATCATGCCAGGTTTCACTTGGTTGCTTGGATAACTGAAGCAGAGAGGGGTGCCCTTCAACCACCAGGACTCCCGAGGGAACCAGGAAGTCAGAGCCGGGGAGCAGGAGCCCAAGGTTGGCACAGAGTGCGTGGCGGGTGATCGTTCAGGCAGCCTGAGGCTGGCGGACCCTGGGCGCGGTGGGCGTGCCCGCCTAAGTACCTGTTTGTGGAGCAGGGAGACACTGGGCAGGGCGGAAACAGCAGTAATCTGAAACCAGTTGTGTTGGGTTTGGTTTTTTTTGTTTTTTTGTTTTTTGTTTTTTTTCCTTTCCTTCTGTGGCCGCAGCAGCTAAAATCTGCATTCCAGATGAAACCTGCAGGGAAGCGGAAAAAAGCATTAAAAAAAAAAAAAAAAAGAGAGAAAAAAAAGCAAGAGCGGTGAAGAGTGCCTTGGGGAGTGGAGGGCGCCCCGAGGTCGTCTCTTTCTTTCGCGTCTGCTCTGGGCTCTGCGAGCGGCTGAGCCTGTGCGTGCCTGTGTGTGCTGCTGGGTCGGGCCTGGACGGCGGTCCGGACGCCAGAGGGGACGGCCTCACGCGCCTGCCGCGCCTCCCGTGCCGGTGCCCGCTGAGCCCGGGCGCCCAGGGCCGTCCCCGCCTCCGTCGCTCACCGGGGAGGAAGTCGCGAGCCCCCGGGAGGCACCGGGGCGGGGCCCGCAGCGAGGTCCCGGGCCGGGGTGACTTTCCGCGCGACAAAACCCCTTTTGTCCGCAGAGATGAACACGGAAGTCCCAGAGGGCGGCGTCCCGCTTCGCGCGCGGCGGGGCTGCGGCCGGGCTCCCCGCGCCGGGCCCCCCCGCCGGCCTGGGCGTGCCGTCCTCGCACGCCGGAAGGACCCGGGGCCCGAGCGTGCGGCGCCGCCGGAGGGAGCCGGGCCCGCCTCGCGGCCGGGACATGGAGCGCGCTGGGGAGTCCCCGCGTGGCGGCGAGGCTGCCCCGGAACCGGGAGGAGCCGAAGGCAGAGCTGAGGCGGCCCCGGGCGTCCTGAGCAAGTTCTCCGTGAGGACCGCGCTGGGCCCTGCCAGGACGTCGGAACCCGTGAGGCCCGACGACGAGGACGCGGCCCTGCCGGCGATGCGCGGCGTAGCGTGGGGGCCAGTGCCTCGGCCGCGGGGCCCCAGCGACGGCGCGGCTGAGGCGCGGGGCCCGCCCGACCTGGGCCCCGACGGCGCGACCGCGGGCGGCGACGCGGGGCCGGGGTCGCGGGGAGGTCACGGGCGAGCGGACGCGGCGCCGCCGCCCCCCGCGCCTCAGCGGCTGCCGCCCGGCGCCCCGAGTGAGGACGGGGACGACGACGCGATGCCGGCTCGAGGGACCCTAGTGAACGCCGCCAGGGACTCGGACTCGGACGACGGGGGAAGCGACGGCAGCCAGCCCCGGGCCGCGGGCCTCAGCGGGGGGCCCCGGGCCTGCGGGGAGCCGGGCCCCGCGGGGGAAGCCGACGGTCCTCGACGGGCTGCGCGTGCGCGGAGCGGCGGTCCCGAGCCCGCGGCGCCTCAGCAGGTAGCCCCCGGAGGCAGGTCGTCCCCGCTCCCCGCCTTCTTCTGCGGCCTGCGCGTGCTGAGGAGGGGCGCCGCGGGGAGCGGAGCGAGGACGGCCGCCGAAGTGACGCCGACGGCCGGAGGCTTGGCCCTGCTCAGGCCCACGCAGCCCGCGCACAGGCCCCGAGCGCAGGCAGGGCCGCAGGCGGGGCCGCCGGCGGGGGAGCCCAGGGCCGCGCGCACTCTCCTGGAGCAGCTCTCCCAGCTGTTCGCCCTGGACGTGCCCAAGGCCGAGGTGGAAGCAGAGGGCGCTGAGCTGCCCGGAAAGGACGAGGTGGGCCGCGGCGCTGCGCAGGAGGGCCAGGCTGCGGAGGTGAAGCCCGGGCCCCCAGACACAGCCCTGGAGGCCTTCAGAGCCATATTCGTTCGCCCCCCCAAGAAGGGGCCCACAGCCGACACCTCGGAGCTGGAAGCGCTCAAGCGCAAGATGAAGCATGAGAAGGAGTCCCTCAGAGCCGTGTTCGAGAGGTCCGGGTCGAGGCCAGCGGACGGCCCCCCCGATGCCAAAAGCGTATGTACAGTCGGGTTGTGCATTTCGTCGCGATGTGCGGTGCTGCCCCATTGCTTTTTCCGGTTTCCCGTCAAAGTGGACCCCAGTTACCTGTTGTTAGGGGGTGTCCTTTTTTTTTTTTTTTTTTTTTTTTTTTTATGATAGTCACACACACAGAGAGAGAGGCAGAGACACAGGCAGAGGGAGAAGCAGGCTCCATGCACCGGGAGCCCGACGTGGGATTCGATCCCGGGTCTCCAGGATCGCGCCCTGGGCCAAAGGCAGGCGCCACACCGCTTCGCCACCCAGGGATCCCCTAGGGGGTGTCCTGTAGGTGAAAGAGGGTCATGATCAAATTGTCCTTGTGAGGAGTTAAACGAGCGACTTTTTTCTTCCTTGTATGTTTCTGGATATACAGAATGATGTGTGGGTAGGAAGGGGAAGCTGTCACTGAGCTTAAACACTAATAGATGCTCTTTTTTTTTTTCTTTTTTGGAGATTTTATTTATTTTGAGAGAAAGAGAGAACATGAGAGAATACCACCAGCGGTAGAGAGGGAGAAGCAGGCTGCCCACTGAGCAGGGAGTCCGATGTGGGGCTTGCTCCCAGGACCGTGGGATCGAGACAGGAGCTGAAGGCAGACCCTTAACCAGCTGAGCCACCCAGGCGCCCCTTATAGTAGATGTTTTTTTTGTTTGTTTGTTTTTTTTATGATAGTCACACAGAGAGAGAGAGAGGCAAAGACACAGGCAGAGGGAGAAGCAGGCTCCATGCACCGGGAGCCCGACGTGGGACTCGATCCCGGGTCTCCAGGATCGCGCCCTGGGCCAAAGGCAGGCGCCAAACCGCTGCGCCACCCAGGGATCTCGATAGTAGATGTTCTAGTGAAAAATTAAGCAACACGAGGAAGCAACGCAATGGGGAGATAGAGCCCACATTTCCTTGCCTCTTAATTATAACTCTGCAGAAACTCCGTTTTGACTCTGAAAGTCTGTCATTTGGCAAAATGTGAGTTTGTGACGTGATAAAAATGTTCCATGTTGGTTGTAAGGCATCCTGATCACTGGGTCTGGAACAAGACCTGGTTTTAATTCTGACTCTGCCATTTACTGACCGGGTTGACCTCGATCACCTCTGAGCCTCCATCCTCTCATCTACAAGATGAAGAAAATCACCCTTACCTACACAGGAGTTGTAGAGTAAGTGAAGTTGGCACATGGCAACCACCTAATTAGTGAATTAGTGTCACTAGTAAGAAAATCAATTCAGGTCACTTACAAAGACTAGCAAACAACCTGCCAGTAGATCTTAAACATTCATAAGAACAGTAGAATTTTAGTATAATCTCAGCATATAGTTATCATTCCCTCTTGTGTAGTTGATCATTTAAGGTGTTAAAAACTTAAAAATCTTTTGGAAACATTCTTAGAATGTAGTTGAAAATTAAACACAATCTAGCATTCTCCTAGTTGTAAAAATCAACCCCTACGAAAATGGCTTCAATATGAAGGCTATATCATTTATTTAAAGGAAAGAAAAACACATTGAAATCAGCAGTGCCGAGTGCTTAGAGAAATGTATCTTGACCTACAGCTGATGTTCATGGAAAATGCAAAACTAGTCTTTATATTATAAATAACCCTGGAGTTGTTTGGGACCCATGTATAATCATTCCTATAAACGTACCTGATTATAGAACATTTATATCTGTATCTTCAGCTCAGAGTTTGTGATTTAAAAAAAAAAAAGTTATAAGCATCATCTATTAATTGTATCATACTTGGCCTTCAGGGGGTTTTGTTTTGTCTTATATTGTTGTTTTTTTCCACCCTTACTCATTACTTTACCTTTGTGGTAAAGGGTCACTCTGTAGTGCAAAATGTTTCAATTACAGTGAATGAGTGCACTGGGCAACTGGCCATGAAAATTAATTTTAGAATTAGGGTTAGCATGTTTCAGGGATTAATTCGCCCTGGCCACATTTCATGTAATATACTCTTTCCTTTACTACTTTTTCAACAGCCTGACCACAGCCCCACTGAGCAGGACGATAGGACTCCAGGCAGACTCCAAGCTGTCTGGCCACCCCCAAAGACAAAGGACACAGAAGAAAAAGTGGGATTGAAGTACACCGAAGCAGGTAATGTGAAAAGAAGCCAGGTACCCATGGAGAGAATCCTTTGCTGCAGTGGCTTTTAGTGGCTGGCTCGGTACTCTCCAGATTTGAGTGTGTGTTTCACTGCAAAATGTAAGGCTGAAGGCTTTTCTTTTTTGTGGTGCTGTTCAAGAGAACCTTTGCGCAGTTATCATTAATGAATCTCTTAGAGACGAAAGGTGAAGGCTGTGGAATGAATGAAGGGCAGCCCGTGTGTAAGGTAGGAGGACCTCTGGGGAACAGAGGAGGTGGATTACACATTCCTCAGGAAGCAGGTGGTGGGCTCTTGTCCTGTTGTGAGCTGGCGGGGGTGCTGGAAGAGGCAGAGAATGATTCTCCAGAGCTGCGATCTGATTTGTTGTCTGTCCCTGAGAATGCTTTCGAGCTACAGGAACCTTGTGCTGAGTGAATGTACAGAGCCTGTATCGGTTACTCTTTGGCCTTTCGTAGACAAAGCTTTATTTAATGCATGGCCAATTTTAGAGCAATCTAACTCTCTGGAAACCTTCCCAGGAGCTTTGCTTGAATATATTAAAATGGAATGGGCATCTAGATTTTTTACTCTAACTGAAATGTTCACACGAAATTAAAAAAAAAAAAAAAGGGCGTGGTATATCTGAAATGGATATATGTGTTTATGCAGTTCCGGTGAAACCTGTTTTCTTCCTGATATTTGAAGATTACCTATGCAGCCTTGTATGTTGCTGGTTGTCTTGGGGTATGGGTGTCCTTGAAGATTGGCCTAACCATTTATATATAGAAAAATGTTTTCCGTTCCTATTCACTGGTAGACATAAATGGATCAAATTTGGGCTGGTTTAGTAATATGTGGGTTTTCTGCAGTATGGTCAGTTACTTCAGTGTTTGAGAACACAGATGCATGTTGAATTGGCAAATGAATCTCCAGATCTACAACCTGATGGCTCTTAGCCTCCGTTTACACGATTGCAGACTTTTGACCATCCCAAGACACGTACTACTTCACAGCATTTTTTTCTGCAGTGCTTGACTTATAGAATGGAAAGTATCATAGCCTTAGTGAAAAAAATATATATTGCTGTTCCAGTGTTCTTACCCACAGGTGATTTTTCCAAAATTGGAGTGCTTGCAGTTGCAATCATTGAACCCCCTATCAAGTTCTTATGATCTGTCACAGTTTGAACGATTAAAAGTTCTGAAGTTTGCTTTAATACAAAACCAGGACACTGTGAGTTCTTATTCCTGGTTTGTATTTGTGAGCTAAGTCTTGTTCCTACCAATAGATCATGGTAGTCTTCCTTGTCATGATGAGCATTTGCTGAGTAGAGAAGTTAACTAAATGTCAAAAATGGTTTTTCAACCCACTTCAGGTAATATTTTGGGGGCATTTATACCTTTACAGAGATTCCTTAGTCCATTTCCAGAAGCTCAGAGGAATACCCGAGATGAGGTAGTTGACCTCATCAGTGGCTTTCCCAGTCTTTGCTTGTCATGCTATGTATTCTCAGAGCTTTCTAAGGTCTGGGATAAGATGGGGAAGGGAAAGACAGATAACAATAGTGCTGCTGGATGAGCTGTGATAGCATAGTGACTGAGTGAGAGGGCTGGCTGTTGTCTGAAGAAGGCATCCAAGTCCCCAGCTAGTTCCCAACGAGTGACAGTACTTCCTTACCATCCTCCCAGGTCTGGTTCTCAGCTCCCTCAGAGCCTTCTAGGTGCTCCCTATTCTGATGTCCTTTTGGTGGGTGTCACATAAGATACCCGATGCCTGCAGTAAACCTATTGTTACCCTATTACTTGATATCAGCAGAGGGTTCCCCTATCATTTATTGCTAATTATCAAAGTTGCTAATTTTGAGAAAGTTAACATTTTCCCTGTGATTTTCTTAACCTGCTGTTGAGAAAACTTTTGGTTTGTTATTTAAAGCATTTTGTGGCATTTCCACTGGTGTCCCTCCTTGCCTTTAGGGAAACATACAAAATTTGCCACTCCGCAGAGTACAAAGAAACAATGAAATTAGATTCAAGATATTTCAAGGTGTTTGAAGTCTTGTGCTTTTATATCTTCAGTGTTCTTTATTTTTCCTGGGGTATACAAGAATCTAGCATTCCTATTTGAAGTGTGTTGTTGAACTTCTCTGCTGTCAACATTTAAGCCCAGTCCTTGGCAGAGCTGGGAAAAAGGATGTGTTTTTCATCACGAGTCCCACATTGTCCTTGTGCTGCCCTCGGCCACTTTAGACTTGCCATTGCTTAGATTTTCCTTTATACAGTGTTTGTTATTCAATGGCTTTTTTTTTTTTTTCCTGAGGGCTTAAGAGATCACCTAATACTGTAAACTCACCTTTTGTTCAAGGATAAAAAGAAAGCAGATATCCGAAAACTTGTCCCTTTAGACTATGGCTTCTGGAGTTCTCTTAGCCGTATGAGGGTAGCTGACCACTGTTGTTGCTGTCCATTGCTAAGAAGGCTCTCTGCCACTTCTAAAACCACCAGCATCATCTGTAGCTGCTGACACTGTAACTGTCTCCCTTGGCAGATAAAGCTTTTGGCCCACCAGAGCCTCCAATCAATGCCTTTCTGATAACACTGCACTCACCATCAAGGACACTTCTACTACCAAAGTATGAGCTCTTGGAACTTTGGTGATGTGCCAGCTAAAAGAATCACCGGCACCCATCAGAGCCATTATGTAAGAGCCTTGCCACTGGTGCTGGAGTTGACCTCTTCAACTCAGTGAGGGGCCTCTGTGTTAACTCACTGTTCCTGAATTGCTCTGCTCAAACGAAAGTGCATTGTTTTCTCCCATCTCCCATGCTGTGCTTTTTTACAGTATCATCTCTGCAATTCTTCTTTGTGTTTGGGATGCCTCACAATAATTTGGAGTGGAGAGAGCACTCCCCACACACCCCCGTGCCCTGTTCCTGGCACTTGGAATTGAGACATTCTGATTGACAGACCTCATAATCTCATAATCTTTTTTTTTTCAAAGATTTTATTATTTATTCATGAAAGACACACAGAGGGAGAGACACAGGCAGAGGGAAAAGTAGGCTCCCTGCAGGGGAGATCCCAGGACCCTGGGATCACGACCTGAGCCAAAGGCAGACGCTTAACCACTGAGCCCACCCAGGCATCTCGACAGACGTCATATTCTTCTTAGAATTGTCTTTCCTTCTTTGGGTAAGGAGTTGGCTCTTGAAACAGGATGTGGGATGATCTTGTTTTTTAGGAGGAATCTCTTTCAGTGGGCTCTTCACATCCTTAAATGGTTCATCAACTTCTGTTGAGTCCATACCACTTTACCATGCTGCAATATCTGGATTCAGTAAACTTAATTAGCTTTTGAAGCTTGGGGCAAAGTACAACTCAATCAGAGCAATATGAAAAGGTGTGTTGTAAAGCATACAAGGGGCTACCTAAGAAAAATGTCTACCTTTATATTTGATGTGGCCAAAGCAATTTCTCTCGTGAGAAATAGATAACTACTGTTCTGTCTCTGCTGTTTCTCTTCTAATATACTATTCTGTGTGTGGTGAGGTGATATAAGGGTTAGTAACTTGCCCAAAGTCTTAAAAAAACAAAACAAAACAAACAAACAAACAAAAAAACTGGAAAGCACAAGGACCTTGGTATCATAGAATCATTGAATCATAACATTAATATAGGGTTAAACTTATTTTTATCTCAAACAAGAACGAATTTTTCTAAGCCATAGCATGTCACTTTTGTTTTCTTTTTGGTTTGTGAAGTGTAAATGCACTTAGCCTTATTTTTTTTATTTATTTTTGGATAATTATGTATATCAACCAGGGTTCTGCCAAGAATCAGGAGACCCAACTCAAACTGGATGATTTGATCAAGAGTTTGTTAGAAACTTTATAAAGGTAGGGGTAGCGTTTAGGAAAAGCACTAAGAGCTGGAGTAGCATCTGGCACTACTAATAGAAACTTTTAAAACCCTAGACTTGGAGGGGTCAAGGGTAGGAGAAGCCCCTGGGGAAACCCAGAATTTCAGAGGGAGGCTGAGTGGTATGGCTAGGGCTGCCCAGCAGGAGCTGTGGCCTTGAGTAGAGGGATACAGCTGATCCATGGTGTCTTGACTGGAAAGAATCTGTTAAATAAATAGCTTGAGTCTCTTCTTTGTCTTGTCTCGTCTCCTGCCATCGTTCCCATGGGCCAAGTCCAAAGACAAATCTGAGGACTCAGAGCCATCTTATGCCATTTCTTTAGGACTGCAGGCCCTAGAATAGGGCATGGAAGGGGGAAGTGTGGATCTGTAGCAGCACATATAGGATACCCAGCCAGCACCTTTACACTTCCAGCAGATTCCAGGTTAGAGAAGTTCCTAAATCTCCCCAGCCTACATGGAGAATTGGCGCACATTTATCTCCATCACACCTGACCACACAGGGTTCTAATACAATAGCATGAAGAGAAAGCTCTCTTTTTTATCCTATGGGAGGATTATGTCTTCTGCTTTGATCGATTCTTAGAAAATATAATGCCCGTCATTCAGAGCCTTGCTCTGTGAGCACCTTCTTTATCTTAGTGTAGAGAGTTTGTTTACTGATTTTCTCTAAGTTTTAAATGTTTCCATATATTACTAAGTAGAATAATACATTTTGGAGATAACCAGAAATATCACAAATCAAAAGAAACTTTCTATGATTCTGTTTCAAGCCATTGCCAACATTTTGAATTGTGAAAGGCCAATGTGAATTGAATACTTAAAAATTTTTTTTGATCATCTTATAAAGGCTGCTTTTCACACTTGAAAATGTGACTCTATTCTTTTATTGACTACATTTTAACCATGGCTATATTTATAGACCTTTAGTTTTTTAAGGTATAAGTAATATGGAAATAACAATTCTATAAATATTTTTGTTCATAAATGTTTAATTATGGTAAATTTCTTGTGCTAGAATTGCCAAATGAAAGTATATGCCTTAATGCTTTATGTATATTAATTGCCACAGTTAATTTTTTACATAAATATATTCGGTATGAAGACAGTACTTTTCAGACATTGGAAAAATGTTTCCATCTTTACCATTTGCTTTTAACTTGTCCAACGTGAAAACATTTTAAATATTTGTGTATAGTCAAGTCTATTTTCATTTTAATGTGTAACTTTTCTTTTTTGGCTTAAGAAGACCTCTCAATCAGATCACCTATGTCTTCAAATTGCTCAAGTGATTTTTTTTTTTTCTAACTTTTCTTTCTTTCTATTTTATATCAAAAATTTGTTTTGGTGCATAGATTGAGGCAGAGATCTAAGACCACTTTCCCCTCCCCCAAGGTGCTAATTTAACAACAGGCTTCTAGCATAGTTACTCTCTATGCTAAGTTTGGGACTGTTCAGGGCTTTCTGTTGTCTTTGTGTTTATATTTTGTATGGGTGTCTTAATTATTCCAGCATTAAAATACATTTCAGAATCTGTTCAAGTTTTTATGCAATTAAAAAAAAATGTTTTTGGCTTACTTATTCTTCCAGAAAACATTAGTTTTTTGTTTGCCTTGGTTTCAAAAGGATCCATTTAGGATTTTTACTGGAATTGCATTAATTTATGAATTAATGTGAAGGTAGAAATGAGAATGGAGATCTTGAAAATGCTTAGTATTTCTATTCTATGTGTTCTATTGAGAAGAACACATCTTCTCAAACTATTCAAATTTTCTTTTTTTGACTCAGTAAAAAATATTGCCTGATTTTTTTCTAAATATATTCCTAGGCATATTATTTATTTATTTTTTTTTTAATTTTTTTTTTTAAATTTTTTTTTTATTATTTATTTATGATAGTCACAGAGAGAGAGAGAGAGGCAGAGACACAGGCAGAGGGAGAAGCAGGCTCCATGCACCGGGAGCCTGATGTGGGATTCGATCCCGGGTCTCCAGGATGGCGCCCTGGGCCAAAGGCAGGCGCCGAACCGCTGCGCCACCCAGGGATCCCCCCTAGGCATATTATTTAAAAAAAATATTATATGCATCTCGTGATTTCATTTTTCCTAAAAGTCAAATGCATTCCTGAGAATCTAGTGGTTCAAGTAATACCAGCTCCGAGGCCATGGCTGGACTGAGTGAAGGCTGCATTTTGAATTGACTGACCGGCTGATACCAGGGGAACTTTACCTCTATTTCACTCTGGTCAGTGATTCTGAATATTCTGAGGTTTCTTTAAAAATCTAACAAAGATAGAAAGCCATGGAAGAAGACACTGCAGTTAATTTTGCGTATAGACTCTCTTTATCCCTGGACTTGGCCCCTGCCCCCTCCCCATCTCCCCCACCTGCCCAGGTTTAGATGAAGAACCTTTGATGCAGAAGCTCAGCCCAGAGCTGGGCTTCCTTTCCTGCTCATCTCCTATTTTATGTTATGAAGGATGACCCGAAATATCTAATTATTTATTAAGTAATGTAAAAACATATTATCATGGTGTGTGCGTTAGCCTCCTGAGAGGAAATGAAGTTAATATTTGTGAGTTTTACATTAAAATGGTATTGTACATTAAAATGGTACTATTTGGGAAACTGGCAGTGACTTAATTACCCATGGAAGGAGAAAATACCCAGAAGAAAAGAGCACTTATTTTTTTCTGAAACAAGATGAATTATGCCCTCTGGTTTTTCTTCTAATATACATCTGGAAAACTCTTCTCTCCACTGGCTGCAGCTCCTGCCCTGGGGCTGGGGGATGGCATATGGACTGGACTGCCCTGCTGAGAGTGAGCACCGCAGCTTTAGTAGAAGAGAGAGAACCAACCTAGTGTGCCATTATGGTATTGCGAGTGAGCAAGCTGTCAACGCATGTGGCATTTCTTAGGGCTTACTCATACCATCTTGGAGCTCAGGAACATCCCTCTTTAGAGTATTTTGGTTCAGATAGGGCAATAACACATCCTTCAACTTAATAAATGTCTGCCTACTTTCTGGTTTGTTTCTAATTTTGGTTCCCTTGGTTATATAGGATAGAGCTGTTTGCTATGCTTCCTGGTGAGTCAGACATCCTTGCTTACCAGAAAGAGCTACATATATATTATTTTATTGGCCTGTTGTACTTTAAAAAACTTCTCCATTCATAGCTGACAGGCTGCATTAGCTGTGAATATATTTTCCTTTAATGTCCTGTGTCTAGATAAATGATCCCAGGTGTCTTCTGTCACGACCTAGGCAATAGGTTTATTCATTGTGTATTTTATAGGCCTTTGTGACATGTCACCATCATTCGGATGGAGTTATGGTGATAGTCCAGAAAATTGGAAGCTGTACAGACTACAAAGCAGAAAAGTCTTGCATTTTGTGGCTATAGAAATAGGGTATATTAGGGAACGAGAGGTGATTAGAATGTGTGCTGGGCTTCTACTTGCTACATAGCTGGGAGCCATGGGGAGGGAGATAGATTCTGCCAACACAAATGAGAGCAAAAGCTTGATACAAAGCAGAAGCAATGGGAATTCCAAAATGTGGACCAGGGACTTGGGAATTTCATGTTGTGTTCCCAGACTTTAGATTGGTGGGGGGAGGGGGGGAGTAGAAACAAGAGATTAAAATATAGAACCCCAAATTCAGCAATATTGAAAACTGAGAGCTGCAAACACTTTAGAAATCATTTAGTTCATTGTATTCATTTTCTGCCTGAGAGCCAAAGAGGTTATGACTTCCTGAAGATACACATAATTAACAAGAGCTGGAATTACAATGGGAAGAGACAAACGAATGGCTGCTTCAAGTCAGGGAGGGGCTGGAGAGTGATGAATTTTTTTTTTCTCCTGCCAAAATACTGACATTTAAAGATCCAACAAACAAACAAACAAACAAACAAACAAAAAACACATGGGGGGAAAAAAACACATGGGGACCAGGAGCACTTAAGAATTATGATGGTTATTTAAAAAAACAAAACCAAAAAAAGATGGGACCTGAGTGAGTCAATCTGAATAATAAAGGAGGTTGTAGGTGTACCCTACCAGCTCATAGCCACAAAAATTGACTGGATCATTTCATGTTGCCTTTTTGATGCCTAAAAAGAGGAGGTTTAATATTATTTTTAATGTTGCCAAGGCTCACAGAAGCTATTCAAAGCAAATAAAAATGCTTAAAAAAATGCTCTGGTTTGCAGATTCTTGCAGAGTTCAAGTGGAGCTCATTGTTGGGCCACAGTTTATGTGCTAACGTACACAGTATGTATACATGTATTTAATATTAGGAGCTACTTGAAAAAAAAACATTTTTATTTTAATGGTTGTATGTATCAGTAGTTTTATTGTGTCATAGAGAAAACAAGGACTCCAATCTCCTTCGAGGCTTCTTTTGGGAAGATGAGAATTAAGTTTGTACCATATCCTGTGACACATCTTTACATATGCCTCTGCATATTTTTCTTCTTCCTTAAAAACCAATCCAGGTGGTTCCGTTTTTCTTCTCTTTCTCAAATCTCCATCTATTTGCAGCTGTCAAGTGTTCTTCCTCTGGTTCTTTCGCCAAGCAGCCCCTCCAGGCCCTGCCTCAGCATCCTCCCCTTGAGCTCGCCACAATACCTTTCCGTCTGCAGCCCATTTGGTTCCTTCCTCTTGTCCTCCTCCAGTGGTCTCACAGCCATCACCGAGCTCAGCGAAGACAAGGCAGCCACAAAACTGTAAAACTTTTCCCGCTGTGCAGAGAGACCAAATTACTGTCTCTCAGAGAAATAACTGAAACACGAGGCTTCAATGTTTAAACTCTTGAGTGTTTCCCTCCAGATAAAGGGAGACACTGGATAAGAGAGTGAGAACATCTCATGAGAAAAGTGAACTCAGAAACTGACCAGGGAAGTCTTGAGGACAGTCCTAAGTTTGGAAGTAAACCTTTGCTGACGGTGCCATGAGTTTGTGCATCACGTGGACTTGAGCATGGAGCTTGGCTCTCTGCCTTGTAGTAGCTGTGACCAGTTGCTATCCTCATACAAGTGAAGATGGTGATGATAATTGTAAATAGCTATTGTACAGATAAATTGAGATCATTGTGGTGCTATTGAACTTTATATATGGGCTCTTTTATTTTATTTTATTTTAATTTTTTTTATTGGAGTTCAATTTGCCAACATATAGCATAACACCCAGTGCTCATCCCGCCAAGTGCCCCCCTCAGTGCCCATCACCCAGTCACCCCAAACCCCCACCCACTTCCCCTTCCACTACCCCTTGTTCATTTTCCAGAGTTAGGTGTCTCCCATGTTTTGTCACCCTCACTGATATTTTCACTCATTTTCTCTCCTTTCCCTTTATTCCCTTTCACTATTTTTTATACTCCCCAAATGAATGAGACCATGTAATGTTTTCCCTTTTCCGATTGATTTATTTCACTCAGCATAATACCCTCCAGGTCCCTCCATGTTGAAGCAAAGAGTGGGTATTTGTCGTTTCTAGTGGCTGAGTAATATTCCATTGTATACATAAACCACATCTTCTTTATCCATTCATCTTTCGATGGACACCAAGGCTCCTTCCACAGTTTGGCTATTGTGGACACTGCTGCTAGAAACATCGGGGTGCAGGTGTTCTGAGATTTCACTGCATCTGTATCTTTGGGGTAAATCCCCAACAGTGCAATTGCTGGGTCGTAGGGCAGGTCTATTTTTAATTCTCTGAGGAACCTCCACACGGTTTTCCAGAGTGGCTGCATCAGTTCACATTCCCACCAACAGTGCAAGAGGGTTCCCCTTTCTCCACGTCCTCTCCAACATTTGTTGTTTCCTGCCTTGTTCATTTTCCCCATTCTCACTGGTGTGAGGTGGTATCTCATTGTGGTTTTGATTTGTATTTCCCTGATGGCCAGTGATGCGGTGCATTTCCTCATGTGCGTGTTGGCCACGTCCATGTCTTCCTCTGTGAGATTTCTCTTCATGTCTTTTGCCCATTTCATGATTGGATTGTTTGTTTCTTTGCTGTTGAGTTTAATAAGTTCTTTACAGACCTTGGAAACTAGCCCTTTATCTGATACGTCATTTGCAAATATCTTCTCCCATTCTATAGGTTGTCTTTTAGTTTTGTTGACTGTTTCTTGTGCTGTGCAGAAGCTTCTTATCTTGATGAAGTCCCAATAGTTCATTTTTGCTTTTGTTTCCCTTTCCTCATGGATGTATCTTGCAAGAAGTTGCTGTGACCAAGTTCAAAAAGGGTGTTGCCTGTGTTCTCCTCTAGGATTTTGATGGAATCTTGTTCCACATTTAGATCTTTCATCCATTTTGAGTTTATCTTTGTGTCTGGTGTAAGAGAGTGGTCTAGTTTCTCATTCTTCTGCACATGGCTGTCCAATTTTCCCAGCACCATTTATTGAAGAGACTGTCTTTCTTCCAGTGGATAGTCTTTCCTGCTTTGTCAAATATTAGTTGACCATAAAGTTGAGGGTCCACTTCTGGATTCTCTGTTCTGTTCCATTGATCTATGTGTCTGTGCCAGTACCACACTGTCTTGATGACCACAGCTTTGTAGTACAACCTGAAATCTGGCATTGTGATGCCCTCACCTATGGTTTTCTCTTTAAATATTCCCCTGGCTCTTCGGGGTCTTTTCTGATTCCACACAAATCTTAAGATGATTTTTTTTCCAACTCTCTGAAGAAAGTCCATAGTATTTTGATAGGGATTGCATTAAATGTGTAAATTGCCCTGGGTAACAGTGACATTTTCACAATATTAATTCTGCCAATCCATGAGCATGGAATATTTTTCCATCTCTTTGTGTCTTCCTCAATTTCTTTCAGAAGTGTTCTGTACTTTTTAGGGTATAGATTCTTTAGCTCTTTGGTTAGGTTTATTCCTAGGTATCTTATGCTTTTGGGTGCAATTGTAAATGGGATGGACTCCTTAATTTCTCTTTCTTCAGTCTCATTGTTAGTGTATAGAAATGCCACTGATTTCTGGGCATTGATTTTGTATCCTGTATATGCGCTCTTTTAAAGCCAGTTTTTATTGAAGTATAATATACATGTGGAAAAAAAGATCAAATTTCAAGTGTATGGCTCTGAGTTGTAAACAAAGTGAACATGCAAATCAGGAAATAGTACGTTACCTACCTCCAAAAACCCCCCAGCTTGCCCCCTTCCAGTAAACCACAATGAACCCTCCTTCAGAGGAAACTACTATCCTGATTTCTGACATTACAGATTAATTTCACCTGCTTTTGACCTTCACTTAAACTGACTCGTTTTGTGTCTGGCTCCTTTCCTTCAACATTACACTTGGGAAAACTGGACACATTGTCGTGTGTACCTGTAATTCAGTTATATAGTATTTCATTGTGTGAATATATCATAATTTATTCATTGTAGTGATGGTGGACATTGGTGTGGTCCCCAGGTTTGGGCTGTTACGATTATGTTGCTGTAGACTTTCTTGTATAGGTCTTTTGGGGGCACATAGGAACAATCTCTCTTAGGTATATTCTTGGGAGTGAAACTGTTGGTCACAAGGCATGTCTGTATTTAATGTTAGGAGATGATACTAATAGTCTTCCAAAGTAATGATAGCAATTTTTTTTTTCTTTCACAAATGCAGCAGGTTTGTTCATGATGGCCATGGAACAAACCCACATGTCCATCATTAGGTAAAAGGGTAAACAAAGTGTGTACATACGGTAGGTAATAGGATACTTCTCAGCAATCACCACTGATACACTCAATAGCATGGCTCAATCTCCAGACCCTTATGCTGAGCAAAAGTAGCCAGACACACAGGAGTTCATACGGTCCATTTCCATTCACCAAATTTACTAGAATAAACAAAACTAACCAATAGTGACAAAAACCAGATCAGTGGTTGTCTGTGGCTAGAGTAGATGAATTGACTGGACAGGGATGTAAGGGGACATTCTGGGGGGACATAGCTGATTGTGAGGTTGTACCCTGGGATTCACTTGTCAAAACTAAACTGTATACTTAGAGGGGAACATTATATTATTATACCTTTATAAAACTAATTTAAAAAATATTCTATAACCTAATGCTCTCCTCAATCATTCCCAGAGCTATATTTACTTATAGCCTTACTTAGAGACTCATATGGGCCCTGTTCTAGAATAATATCACCTTATTCTCAGTAATTTTTCTTTTTGATTGGATTCTTCATTTTTAAAGCTTTCCAATATTACTTTCTTATATTTGTTTTCATGATGTTAATAATTTCCACTCCAGTCATCGGTACATCACAGTTCTGGTTGCTTCATACCTTTGCCAACATTAGGTGTGGTTGGTCTTTTTAATTTGAGCCATGCTGTTTTTTATGTGTGTGTGTGTGTGTTTTTAAGAGTTTATTTATTTATTTATTCATGAGAGACACAGAGAGAGGGACAGAGACACAGGCAGAGGAAGAAGCAGGCTCCCTGTGGGGAGCCCCATGCAGGACTCATCCCAGGACCCCAGGCTCCTGACCTGAGCCAAAGGCGCCCACGCCATTCTGTTTTTAATTCGTGTTTCCTGATCAAGTATTCTTTGATATGCTTTTTGGCTTATTGAGTATTCAGGTTCACTATTCAAGTCACTCGTCTGACTTTAAGAGATTGTCTATCTTTTATTATATTGTAAAGAAGTTCTTTTTATATGCTGCATATGAGTCCGTTGGTTAATTGTGTTGGACATGTTTTCTTCCACCTTTTGGGTTATCTTTTCTCCTCCTTAATGGAGCCCTTTGATGAATAGAAATTCTCAGTTTTAGTATTTATGGTTAGGCATTTTGAGCCACTTTCAAGTAATTTTTATCCTCCGTAATGGAGCCCTTTGATGAATAGAAATTCTCAGTTTTTGTCCTTATGGTTAGGCATTTTGAGCCACTTTCAAGTAATTTTTATCTTAACTCCATCATGAAAATATTCTCTTCAGTTATCTTAGAAAGGCATTAGTGCTCTTCATTTAGACCTCCGATATTCTTGGAATTAACTTTTGTGTCGGAGTTGAAGTGTGTGTGGGGGAGTGTCAAGTTTGTTTTTCACATACCCAAATTATCTAAGTTTTTCCAAAAAAAACCCAAAACCAAAAACAAACAAACAAAAAACCACCTTCCCCTGACCACACCAATTCTCCATTCTGTTCTACCATTCTCTAAGCTTATCTAACCTTGTAAGAGTTTAACACTGTGTTAATAACTATAAATTTGTAATAAGCCGTGATCTGCTGGTGGCCTCTTACCTTGGTTATTCTCAGGTCTTTGTATTTCCGTATGCGTTTTAGAATTTTTATCAAATTTGGCATGGTTTTGATGACATTGGCATCCTGATAATACTATGTTTTTAATTCCATAAATATCTTTACATAATGAAATAATTACTTGAATATAGTCTTCTCTAATTTCTCTCACTGTTATAGTTTTATTTGTAAAGGTCTTACACAATTTCCTTTAAACTCAAATTTATTCCTAAGTATTCTCAAATTTTTGATGGAATTAAGCCTATGTTTTTTTAAAATTCCATTTTCTGACTTTTTTGTTAGAATCTCTCTCTCATTGACCTTGTATTCAACTATGTATCTTGCACACCTGCTACCACATGGCTGTTTTTATTTTGGAAAAATAAGGAGATCTGGGAGTCTGGGTGGCTCCATGGTTGAGCATCTGCCTTTGGCTCAGATCACAGAGTCCTGGGTTCGAATCCCATATCGGGCTCCCTGCAGGAGCCTGCTTCTCCCTCTGCCTGTGTCTCTGCCTCTCTATCTGTGTGTCTTTCATGAATAAATAAATAAAATCTTTAAAAAAAATGGAGATCTTTCCATGACAATACATACAGAGCATTTCCCTTCTACCTCATTTTTTGAAATGGCTACCGAGTAGTCAATAAAATAGTAACTGTAACGTATTGAACCATTCTCATATTGATCTTCTTATTAAAGTTTTTTACCATTCTACACAATTTCATGAAAGTATGTTTGCATCTATGTTGTGCATATCTATAAGTACTTTGATAGTTTAGAAGCAGAATTTCTGTGTTAGAGCCCTTGCCCCTTTTAACCACTGGTATTTATAGCACAATTGCTCTCTTAAAATATTGAATCAATTAATACTAAAGTAAAACTAAACTAAAACAAGACCGGCCATTATTCACACTTTACTAATATTCATTGAATTTTTGCCAACCTGATGTTGAAAGTGCATCGTATTGTCTTTGATTTGCATTCCTCTAATACTAGAATACTAATAATACTAGAATGGTTGGATATCTTTTCATTTTATCTCTTGTGACTTCCTTTCTGCCCTTTTCCCTTTTGTAAATTGGGTCATTAGTCTTTACTCTTACTGTTCTGAAGCAGTTTTTTATATACTAAGGGAATTAATCTCTTGGCTTTTTTTAGAAGATTTTATTTATTTATTCATGAGAGACACAGAGAGAAAGACAGAGGCAGAGACACACACAGGGAGAAGCAGGCTCCATGCAGGGAGCCCAACGTGGGATTCGATCCCTGGACTGAAGGCGGCGCTAAACCGCTGAGCTACCGGGGCTGCCCCAATCTCTTGACTGTTGTATGTATTGCAGTCATAGTTTCCAGCTTGCCATGTTGTTTGCCTTCTGTCGTCTTTCATTACGTGGAAATGTTGTTTTATGTAGTCATAGTCCTGTCTTTTCTGGATTTGTTGGTGGTGGTTCCTTTTAAGGAAGATTTCCCTAACTTAAACTGTAACAATATCCTTTATTGTACTTGTATACTTTAGCTAACGCACCCATGTGTTTGGATTTTTTTTTCCAATCTAGAGTCAAGTTTTTGTGTGCAGTATAGATAAGGATGTGTCAAGCCTGGCCATGTGCTGTAATAATTAGGGAGTTTGGGCTGTGGAATCTAATGTCATGGGGTTTAATTTTAGGCTTCAGCAATTATTGAGGCAAGTTAACTACCTTTACTGGGCAAATTATTGGGCAAGCTAATTGATGTAGTTTCCTTCTGTGTGTGTGTGTGTGTGTGTGTGTGTGTTTTAAGTTGTTCAGTAGTCAATGAACTAATACATTTAAAGACCTTAGCACAATGCCTGGCAAGTTGTAAAACCAAAGCAAAGTAAGCTGCTCTTAGTTTTGTTTCTTCTAGGTTGTTAACTACTTGCTCCAATACCATTTAATAGTTACTGCTCTCCTGATGTGGAGTGCCATCTCTCACATATGTAAATTCCTTTCTATCTGCCAGCCTGTTTCTAGATCCTTTAATATTTTCTGTTTTGTTTATCTAGGCCTTGTGCCAATTTTTATGTCTTTGCAGTTGATGTAGTTTTAAATTTATTTAGTTGTCTGGCAATTCAAATCACCTTAATTTTTTTTTCCCCCCATCTAAATTTTGTTTGGGTAGCTGTGTATATACACTGTTGAATGTGAACTGGAAAGTCAGCTTCTCAAGATCTATGAAAGGATCCCAGTGGAATTTCATATTATTATGCTTAATTATATTAAAATGTAGATCAATATTAGGGGGGCCTAATAATACTGAGTCCTCCTATTCAGAAACATAATTTATCTCTTGATCCTGTTCAGGATTTCTTTTATGTTCTTTAGTAAAGTTGCACAGTTTTCTTAGAGCTTATGCACATTTAAATTTCTGCATATTTGATTATAAATGGGATCCATTTCTCATTATGTTTTAAGTTTGGTTTTGTTGATATAGCAAAGTGATTTCCATGTTTCTAGTTTTAACTTTTTATGATTGTATTGGTTCTACTAGTCTTTCAGTTGAGAGCCTTGGATTTTTTTTTTTTTGTAGATAAATTATGACAATTTCTGTTTCCATCTTGGCCGTTAAAATTTTTTTATTATTTTATTCATTCAGAAGCGTTTATTCATACTTTATATATGTACCATATAATGGTTTACATAATAAAATGAGTAGGCATTAACCATTTTTAAGTACAGTTCAATGATGTTAAGTATATTCATATTGCACAGTGGATCTTTTTCATCTTGCAAAACTAAAACTATACCCATAACAGAACTCCTCATTTCCCCCTTTCCCTCACTCTGGCAAGCACCATCCTATTTTCCATTTCTATGAATTTGACTACTCTATGTACCCTATGTAAGTGCAACCATACAGTACTTGTTTTTTTGTCTAGCTTATTTTACTTAGCATAATGTCCTCAAGGTTCATTCATGCTGTAACATGTATCAGTTTCCTTTTTAAGGCTGAATAGTATTCCATTCTATGCATATACTGCATTTTGTTGATCATCCATCCATTGATGGGATATTGGTTGCTTCTACTTTTTTGGCTATTGTGAATGATGCTGCTATGAACATGACTGTACAGATATCTCCATGAGATCCTACTTTCAGTTCTTTTTGGGCCTATACCTAGAAGTGGGATTGTTGGATCATATGGTAATTCTGTTATTTTTTGTGGCACCTCCATACTGTTTTCCCCAGCTGTTGCATTGTTCTACATTCCTTCCAACAGTGCACAAGCATTCTGGTTTCTCCAGAGTCTTGCTAACACTTGCTATGTTCTGAGTTTCTTGTTTATTTTTTTAATAGTAGCTGCTCTGATCCATGTGAGATAGTATCTCACAGTAGTTTTAATTTGCATTGGAGTCTTCATGTGCCTACTGGTCACTTGTATATCTGCTTTGGGGAAATGTCTATTCAAATCCTCTGCCCGTTTTCAATCAAATTTTTAGCAGTAAAAAAATAAAACACAAATTGTACCTTTCTTTTTTCTAGTCCTTTTCTACTGCTTATTACCTCTAAAACAAAGCTGGAAAAGTAGTGAATAGGAGACGTTGTGTTATTTCTGATTTTATAGGCTCCCTTCTAATGTTTACAGTTAAGCATTATGTTGGTCACAGATTTTTGGTCAACAACTTTTATCAAGTTGAGGAACATTCTTTATAGATCAGGGTTTCTGTGATAATATCGCAAAGTAATTTGAATTTGCTATATTAAATTCAAGGATATATTTATTGAAATGACCATTTGACCTATGTAATTTTCTTTATTCTGATTATCTAGTGATTACATTTTAAGTTTGTTAGTGTGGAACTATTTCAATATTCTTGGGCTAGTCCTATTTCATCATGATGAAATACTGAATTTGATTTGTTGATTTTCTGGTTATTTTAAATAAGGAAAAGTCTTAGCCAAAAATAATGAATTCTGTGAATTCATGATAAAGAAAACTAACGGAGGACATTTCCAATATTTTAAGTAGCAAAGTATATGATGACTACAGCAAAGCTCTAGATTTGTTAAAGTAGAAATGACAACCAATTAGTTTTTAGATAATCTGCCTTGTTTTATTCGGATGTTATCTTTTCCTAAATATTAAGATTTCTTCTTCAGTGTACCACCAATCAAGATAAGTAGAAAGGAACTTTGAAAAAAGCTGCTGTTGTGTGTTGAGCTACATGGCATGGCTAGGATGATTCCTAGGGGGTTCTCTTGACTTAGAACACATATTGTATCTTGTGTTGTAATCTTAGAAGGTACAGGTAAATGCCCGTGACATCAGAGTTAGTGATGTTCCTAGATTATCTCTGTTATTTAGTAACATCTAGCACATTATTAGTGTTGAATCCATTGATGTTATTAGTTGCACAATTACAAATAAAAATGTTTATTTAGCAAATGTTTACTGAGCATCTACTATGAACTAGTAAGTGTGATGAGTGATTAGAATATAAAGATGAATAAGACAAGATCCTTGCACTCAATCAACTCATGCTTTTTTTTTTCTTTCCTTTTTTAGTAGAGGGGCAGTAGGTAGGTGACAGAGTACGGTGGCAGAGGTGATATGTACAAAAATAAGTACAAAACATTTACATATACTTCTTGGTAAGATATAATACACACATTATGTACGTACAATATTATGTATATACACACACACACACACACACATATATATATATAATGTATTTTTAACGTTTATAGTAGACCACATAGAAAAGTACAGTCAGTCCTATCTAGAGTAATTAGGGTGGGCCTTCTGGGCAGATTTGGAAGACAGTAAGCTGGATAAGTCAGGTAGAGGCAATGTAGACCAAACATATAAAGGAAAGACAGAGCAGGGTTTGTTTGAAGAACTGCAAGTAGTTTATTATGATCAATAGATAAGACACAGGAAATGATATGCAAAAGCATTAAGCCATATCTTTGGGGAGCCATTAAAAGATTTTAGGCAGGAGAATAACAGGTCCAAATATGAGTTTTGTAAGATTGCTCTAGAGGTATTGAGGATGATTATGGAACTAGGATGGAAGTGAGTGGGTGCTTGGGGAAGTAGGAAGATGAGTTTGGAGTTCCTTGTAGTCTCCAGAGGATGGATGATAAAGATAGATTTCTATCTTCTTGTGAACGGATACATTGAAAAAATTCTTTATTTATGATACTGATTATGAAATCAGAGTTAATAAAAATCAGTTTATACTTTTGGTTTCATTTTAGGTGATGACTTATACCTCTTGCTAAACCTATTTCCAGGGCTATTAAAAAGAATAAAATGAGAAAATATGAATTAAAATCTTTGCCCAGCCTGAATGACTGTGGGATTTAATAGTGATATGTATTATTATTAAATACTATGTTTATAGACTATCCAGTTTGTGGATAAAATATGTTCAGCTCTAGGTCAACTTGCCTGAAACTCACATAAAATTAGTTGCATAATTTACCTCAGTTAATATTCTCAACAGTCTGTTTCTATTTTAAACATTAATTGTCATGATTGCAACACTGAGACAAAATAACCCACTGCCATACCATGAGGGTCTCCATAATGAGCCACTCACTTTCTGAAGACATTAACTGCTCCTTCTTTGTCAAGAAGATCAATAGCATATCTTTTGAAGTTGGTAAACTGTTTGCCTCTGCCTTTTTATCTTTCAAATTCTACCCATCACACCCTGACCCCCAGTCCCAGCCTTGCTTCCTTTAGACAGCCTTTGACTCCCACTCTCTAGAGCCTTCTGAATTCCTTGGTTGCTAGGTACTGCTCATGATAGGTCTTTTATTGTTGCGTTTTCAAATCTTAATATTGTTTAACATTTTGTGTTTGTTTTATCCCCCAATTAAGTCTTTCTCAATCTTGAGTGTGTGTGTAGGTGGAGGGGGTGCAAGGAACAACTGGGGAGCCTGCTAATTCAGATATCCAGAGTAGGCCCATGAATCTGCCTTTTTCACAAGATAACCCAGGCAATTTGGATCAGCAGTCTTCAAACTGGGGGGCATAGAAAAACCTTCAAAGGAAGAGTGGGGGATAGATAATTTTGAGCAAATTACTTTCCAGATTCTCAGCTTTCATGAGTACTCTTAATTTTTTTTAAAGATTTTATTTATTTATTCATGAGACACACACACGAGAGAGAGAGAGAGAGAGAGAGAGAGAGAGAGAGAGAGAGAGGCAGAGGCACAGGCAGAGGGAGAAACAGGCTCCATGCAGGACTTGATCCCAGGTCTCCGGGATCACGCCTTGGGCTGAAGGCGGCGCTAAACCACCGAGCCACTTGGGCTGCCCAAGTACTCTTAATTTAAATGAGCCGTTCACCCAATGTATTAAAGGCATAAGTGGGATCCCTGGGTGGCGCAGCGGTTTGGCGCCTGCCTTTGGCCCAGGGCGCGATCCTGGAGACCCGGGATCGAATCCCACATCGGGCTCCCGGTGCATGGAGCCTGCTTCTCCCTCTGTCTGTGTCTCTGCCTCTCTCCCTCTCTCTCTCTCTCTATCATAAATAAATAAAAATTAAAAAAAAAAAAAGGCATAAGTGCGTAAGTCTCACCTATTCTAAATCTTGCTGTACCTTCCTCAAGTATAAAAACCTCCAGGGTATCAAAAGATAATTGTAAATAGTAGTATCTGGGAAGCCTTCTTTATTAGAACATCAAAAAAAAAAAAAAAAAAACCATTCTATTCATTCATTCCAGGAAGAGAGTAAATATATTTCCAATTAAATTTTAATGTTTAATAATCACACCAATATGTTTTCATGTACTGGGTATTAATAAAAAATTTTGATACCTCAGTCCAATAGGAAACTGGGAGCTAAAATTCTGTGATCCTGGAAAACTTTTAAAAATCGAATTATTTTTGTATTTGTATTCTATAGAAATTATGAAGGTGAAAGATAATGGACGTTTAAACATAAAACTATATGACTTTGGGATAAGTTCTGGAAAAAATTGAAATGTTTTGAATGATGAAAAAGAACCATGTAAAATTTCTGAATATTTAAAAAAGATTTTTATTTATTTATTCTTGAGAGACACAGAGACATAGGCAGAGGGAGAAGCAGGATCCCTGCAGGAAGCCTGATGTGGGACTCGATCCCAGAACCCCGGATCACAACCTGAGCCGAAGGCAGACACCCAACTGCTGAGCCACCCAGACACCCTGAATTTCTAAATGTTAAAGCGAAGTTTGTTCACAGCCTTTTAAAACAGATAATGCTGAATGGCAAGTCATAGTGTTATTGCATTTCATTAGATACATTTAAAAGTGTAGTGGCTTTATTTTTAAGGTATCAGTATTGACAAACCCCTCAGAATCTGTCCTTTGTAAATGTTTAAACTTATAATGAAAAACTTCAGATTTCAATTTCAAAGTGTATGAGGAGTATGTTATTTTTTGGGGAAAAATTTTAGTGGGTGCATGAGCAAAAAAAGTTTGAAGAGCCCTGTTCTCATTTACACTTTGAAAAATACTGCCTCTGAATCACCTGTGACCGAGTTAAAAATATAGACTATGGGATCTGATCCAGGAATGACAATATACCTGATAACAGCTGACATTTATTTAATTCTGAGTGCCAAGTGAAAGTGGTGGATTCATTTCTACAGAACGTGTCAGTGGTATTTGTCTTTCCTTGTGGTTTATTGCCTGGTTTTTAGTGGCTATAACTGGAAACTAAGGTTACAAAGGACACGTTCGTCACCAACAAGCCTTGCTCAGAGAACCTGCCCCCTCCCCTGCTACCCCTGCACCTGTGGAGTCAGCTGGTCTTTTCAGACTCTGAGAGGAAGCTCACTCACACTCAGATCAGCTGCCGGGTGTTGGAAGGAGAGCCAGAACGTGGCTGTCTCTATACCTGGAACTAAGAGATTCTATCCTGTTGTGCTAACGTGGCTGTCTCTACCTGGAACTAAGAGATTCTATCCTGTTGTGCTGCCCCTGGAGAACCATCCAGCTTCTGTTGTCTGGGGTATGAGCTAATAATCTTCCAGAACTCTAAGACTGGTCTCTGAGAGGTCAGCAAGAAACGAGTGCTGTGCCTGTCTTACTATATTTCTTAATTGTACTATGGATCAGGAATAAAATAAATCAGTTACTGCAAAGTTCAAAGTCATTAAAAAAAAATGTGGTTACAACCTTGATAAGATATATAGGACAAAGAACAGAAGGAAATATAGCAAAATGTGAACAGTGGTTGCTTTAGAGGGGTGGATTTTCCTTTGTTTCCTAAATTCTAATACTAAATATAAGCATGCTTCTATTGCCTTGATAATCTAGAAGTCTTTTCTAAATTATCCTCTTTGAGGGAGGGAATATGAGGCACTCATAAATGGTCAAAAGGGTACTCTACTCTTGTATTAGAGAGTATTTCCATATCTTATTGATAATAGTAATGAATTTTTACATCTCCTGAGACATATAGAAATGAACTAAATGTACATGGATTAAATAATTCGATTTTAATGTTTATTTTAATGCAGTGTAGTAGATAATTATCCTTATTTTACTGATGAGACTATTGTAGCTTGTTAAGGTTATATACTTTTCTTGGGCTTTGCAAAACTAGTAAAGAGAGGAACCAACACTTGAGCCTTGGCAGTTGGCTACAGAACCAATATTTTGTGCTATTGAACTGACAGACATGTCAGTTCACAGCATGCTGTCTCCCTTCAAGATAAAGGAACATTTCTAAGAAATGGGGATTCACTTTGGAATGAATAGAAAGAAAGGAGTATGGAATATACAGTGATAATGGATGGATAAAATCTCTTAACATTGGTTTCTTAAATTGCAAAGTGTTTAACTTAATAGACATTCAAATGAAGCATTTCAAATGAAATTGGTGGTGTTGCTTGAATGCTTCCTACACGCTTGCTATTATGTGCTAGACATTTGAGTTACATCTATGAGTCAAAACAAAAAAAAGCTTCCTGCCCTCAAGAAGTTTACATGGGGGTGACGGGTGGGAATAGTGATGAATACAGATAATAAAGAACTATGGTAAATAAATTATATAGCATATTAGATGGTGATAAATGGTGCGGGGGGGGGGGGGGGGGGGGGGGAGGGGAGGGAAGCTAGATAAGATAACCACAATGGGACTGTGGTAGTAGGGTTTGTTGCAGTTTTAGATAGAGTGGTTAGGGTGGGACTCATTGAGAAGACAACCTTTCAGCAAAGATACAAGGCAAGAGAAAGAGATAAAGGAATGCCCGGAGAGGGAATGGCCAGTGTGATGACTCCTAGGTATGGGATGGGCATGGTATGGTCTGTTTAACTGGAGCAGTTAATCCACTAGCCAGAAGGAGAGATTCTTAGCCTGGGATCTAAGGACCTTTGAGGGGTCTAGGATAGAATTTTCAGGGGTTTATTAACTTGGATTAAAAAAAAACACACATCATTTTTATCTTTAATAATAACATCTAACTGAAATCAAACATTTCTTTCAACCACAAACGTAGGCCAAAAACCTCTGTGACCTTGTCAGAAATAGAAATCACAGATAGTGTCATGTTATATTATAGCTGTTGCTATCTTAAAATATGGTTTTGTTCATCACCACGTCACATCAGAATTATGTTAGTAGTTAGGCCTGCCACTCGATCTTATTATTTAGTGACCTAATAAAGGAATGCATCTGTCCCTGTGTTACAATTAAAAATATTTTGACAATTCAGTTGGCTTCCTTTATGATCTGTTGTATCTGAGAAAGGGTTCATAGACTGCCAACTGCCAAAGGGGTCCATGGCACACGCACAAATAGATTAAGGAATCCCTGGTGTGCAACACTGTTGGCCCGTGTAGGACGTTGTTTGACACTGACGTCTGTGCTGAGAATGGAATGGGGAGCTGGTAGAGAATTTTGAGCAGAGCAGGACATGAGTAACGTTTGTTTGCAAAAGCTCACTCTTTGGCTGCTGTGTTCACCTCCAGTTAGGCAGCAGGTAGACCCAGGGTTGCATTTGCGGGGTTATAATGGTGATTCAGACAAGAGATTGTACTTGTTCAGGAGATGGTAGGTTGGACTACAGTTGTTAGCAGTGGATGCAATAAAAAGTGATTGGATTCTGGATTGATTTTGGAGATAGAACCATCAGGATTTAGTGATAAATTGGATGTGAGGAAAAACAGGGATGATGTCAGGATTTTTGGCTTGAGCAATGGAAGGATCAAATTGACATGGCCTGGGGGAGAAGACTGGGTGTAGAGGGAATATCAAGTGTTTGTTTGTTTGTTTCTTTCTTTCTTTCTGGCATTGTTTCTGATGTGAAACTTAGGATATTGATTTGACATACACAAGGAAGTGTTAGCAGGCATTTGGCTTTGTGTGTGGAGTTGGGGAAAAGGGTTTTTTGTAAGCTGTGGATATACATTGGGAGTTATTTGCACATATTGGTGTTTAAAACTCAGGTTGAATGAGATGCTTGAGTGCGGATGGAAAAGGGGAACGAGGAGTGACCCATGGGAACTCCAACAGGAAGAGATTGAGACGAGGAGAAGGAATCTGCAAAGTAAACTGAGAAGGGGAGTCCAGTGAGGTAGGAGGAAAACCAATAGATCTGGAGTCCTGCATGCTAAGTGTAAAAAGACCTATCAAGGAGAGACGTAATGTGCCAAATGGTAGAGCAAGTAAAGACTGGGAATTGGCCACTGAATTTAAAAACAGAGGATATTGGAGAGTTCTTGTGGGGGAGGGGGTGAAAGTTTAAATTGGAGTGGCTTGAAGTGAAAATGACAGTTGGAGACAGTTATATAGGAAATTTTTTTAGAAGTTTCATTGCAAAAGGAACAAAGTTGGGGGAATAGCTGAGGGGGCACACAGAATTAAAAGAAAGCTTTCATTTTTTCCTGACTAGGATGGGACAAATAATAGCATTTTTATATGCTAAGGAGAGAGTTCCAGTAGAAAGGGGAAATTTGGTGTAGGATGAGGGAAGAGCTGCTGGAGTTATCTCTTTGAGCATGTGAGTAGGGTAGAGATCTTGTGTACTAGCAGAGAGGCTGGCTTTGACAGGAGCATGGAAAAGCATCTCTAGTAATCTGAGCAGAGAATGTGGGTATCTATGCTGCTATGCTGGGTGGGAGGATGTGGAGTTCTTGTAGCAGCTTCAGTTTTTTCAGTGAAGCAAGAAGCAAAGTTAGCCATTAAGAGTAAAGATGAAATAATAGGAATTGTGAAAACAGCTAAAAATACATACCTATGTGCCAGGCACTGCTCTAAGCACTGTGCAAACATTAATTCCCATCTTCATAATAACCTTGTCAAGGAGGAAACATCATTATCCCCTTTTACAGATGAGGAAACAAAGGACACAGGAGGTGAAATAATTTGACCCAGGTCCTACTGCTCATGAGTGGCAGAGCTAGAATTCAAACCAGGCCTTCTGGATCTAGAGTCTGCTCTCTCAATCATAACGGTATCTATTGCCAGATTGACCTTCCAAATGGTAGTGCCCACTTCTTTTTCTGAAGCGGTGACCTCCCATCTACAAAACGGGATATTATACTATCTGCCTCTAAGGATTAGAAAAAGTAGGATAAAATGCTTATTAGCACGTTGCCTGGTTCATAGAAGATAGTAAATGTTGATGCTAACAATAGTTCTGGCAGCAGTAATCTTTTTGTTGATAATGATGAGGTCATTACTTTAGGACTCTATTGATTGCTTTTTAGACAACATTAGGTTTCGTGATTTAAAGGTGTTTTTCAATTGGACGAAGACGGTATCTTAATCTTTGTTACTATTTCTTTGATTACTGGCAAGATTGAACACTTGCTGATATGTTTATAAGACACGGAAACAGCGATCTTTGTATTTCCATGACATCTGTTCCCACAGTTACTGGGGCCATGAGCTGCAAAGAGAATGCATGGATTCCTGAGCCTGGTCTCCAGCTTATTGGTTGTGAGAGCAAAGGGAATGGAGCCGGCAGAGGCTGGTTGGCTGGATGCATGTGGGGGCTCATGCAGCTCTGGCTTCTCTATTAGGGATAGCCATGAATGTGGCTCCAGGAATCACCTTCATGAAATGAAGCACATAATGACTGTTGGAAGAGGAGAAGAATAAATGTTGCTAAAGATGGACACTGTAATGGCCATGGGGAAAAACCTGTGGATGTGTGGGGATGAGTTGGTGCTGATTAGTTGGTGCCATGAGCAGTGGGTTTCAAGAAACCACTAATTGGGGTGGATCTCCTGGAGAGGACTGGGTATGAATCAGATCTGCTCTGTGGAATATGAATCCTCTCTGAGGAAGTCCATGTCCTCAGGCTTGACCCGTAGCACATACTCCATGATGCTGGCTCCTTCTGGTGGTGATGGCTGAAAGCTTAGGTTGGCATACCATGCTGTTTTTTGTCCTCTTCAATGACTATTGAGCTGGGATAGGGTTAAGAGTGAATTCTGTCACCAGGCTTTTTGGGTTCAAATCCTGGCTGTATTCCTTATTACCTAAGTGAATATGGACAAGTACTTAATCTGCGACTTGGTTTCTTTATCTATAATATGGGGGTAATAATAACAATACCTCTTGCATAAAACTTTTGTGAAGATTGAGTTAAAAATATATTTCACCTAATGTATGATACACATTTTCCAGTTCTGTAATTATGGTGTGTTTTACCGTTGATGACATTTTACATTTATTATTGGTAGCATTTTCTTCTTTCTTGGTGGTACTTAAATACTGATGGATCTTAGAATCACTGCGTGTCTTGTGTTTGAGGAAATGTGTATTAGTAAATCATTAGACATGGGTTAGTAATAGAAAATGCTATATAAAGCATCATTTATTTGGTTTATAATCACAACCAGAACCTAATGATTCCACTAAACCCACAGGGATATTTTTATTGCAAGTTCCTTATCCTTGTACTGTGAAAGCTCTTAAAAGCAAAACAAAAATTCAAATAAGTCAGAATATCAGCGCATAAAGAGTCACATGATCTTTTGGTCCTTTGGGGCTTCTGGGATGTATTATGTGACTTTTAAAATTTATTTTTATTTTTTAATTTTTTTGTATTATGTGACTTTTAAGGCTACTTTTCTTGTTATGCTCCACTCTTGACCCCCCAGGTTAGACCCTCTACTTTGCTTTCATGACCACGTGGACAACCCATTTTCAATACCAGCCTCTCCATCCTTCCAGTGGTATTCTTTGCCAGTGCAGCCAGCTATACTCGATATTCTGGACCTTACTTTTATTCAAGAGAGCTTTAATTTTGAAATTGAATGATAACATCCCCATTTCTGTCCACCACTTTCTGTTATTCCAGCTTTCCCCTTCCAGTTCTCCAAAAACACAGATCCCTTCTCTTCCACACAGGCTTGGCTCCAAACATCTTTCTTCATGCCTGTTGGCCTCTCCTGCCTTCACTCCTTCCTAGGGCACTAAGATTCTCTCTGTTCAGCCACATTCTTGGTGTTGTCCTTGATTTCATTACCTTATCACCTTTAGTAACATGCATCTGACAAAATCCCAGCCCTGGAGAGATCCAAATATTTGTTTCTTCCCACACTGTCCAGGAGCTCTGATACATGTTCCTGGCCTATGCTCTTCTCTTCGCAGCACCTGCTGCTTCAAATATTTTCCACTTCCTTCAAAACCCCTAGTTCTTTTACTCTCCATTTATTATAAACCTATGACCTCATTTCAAAGCCATAACGAGGCTTCAAAATATGGTAGAAAACATATTAGAAGTAATCAGGAAACCTGTGTTCTGAATAGCCATGTGACTACCCCCCCACACACCAAGTCATAAAATGTGTTTTTGCCTGCTGATTGAGATTTTATTTGGCTATTAGTTTTTCCCTATGTACTTTGCCTACAAAGTACAGTAGAGAGGTTTAGCCTAGGTGACTTCTGAGATTCCACCTTTAAGATTCTGTGATTTTATGATTTAAGTTTTGTGTGGCTTTTTTTTTTTTTAAAGATTTTATTTATTTATTCATGAGAGACACAGAGGCAGAGACATAGGCAGAGATAGAAGCAGGCTCCCCATGGGGTGCTTGATGTGGGACTCCATCCCAGAACCCTAGGATCCATCCCAGAACCCAGAACCTGGGCCAAAGGCAGATGCTCAACCACTGAGCCACCCAGGCATCCCTTTGTATGGCTTTTAAAACTAGCTTGAATTTGCAGAAAGATTATGATGATATCATTTCGTTAGGTAAAACATAAGAATTCTCACATGTCATAAAAACTAAGAAGACCTATTACCTTTTGTGATGGCAAATTTATCCTTTTTCTCTATTATTATTTTTGAATTGTGAAGATTACTTCTTATAGTTTGACCTATCATTCTAACCATAGGAAGGAGGAGAAACTCAAAAAGTGCCTTGTTTCTATAATAGTTAATCAAGACTTGGCCTTGGGGAGCCTGGGTGGCTCAGTCGGGTAAGCCTCTGACTCTTGGTTTCACCTGGGTTTATTATCTCAGGGTCATGAGATGAGCCCGGTGTGGGGCTCCATGCTCAGTGCAAGTCTGCTTGAGATTCCTTCCCCCTTCTGCTCCTCCCCCAGCTCGCATGCCTGTGCATTCCCTCTCTCTCTCTCTCTCTCTCTCAAAAAAAAAAAAAAAAAAAAAGACTTGAACTTGAATCTTAGACTGGGAGCTTTGCAGAAGAAAGATGTGTTTCTTGACCGGGTCCTATTCTGGAGTAGGTAGGGCTGTGTTGGCATCGCAGCCCTAGGAGCTTTGTTGCCAGACTGAGCTAAGCATGGCTATGAAATGAGCTGATCCCTTCTCATGCTGCCCAGATGGTGCATTTCTAAATGATAATCTGGCAGGTTACGTTGGGATTTACCACTTAAGTGGAATTGCCTAAAAGCTCTTGCCTTTTTTATGCCTATTTTTTCCCCATCTGCCATCCCTTCTATGTATTCCCAACATTTGAGCATTATTTCTGGATGCTAGAATTTCAGGGGAACTATAGTACATCAAGGAAGAACCCAGTTCCTGTATAATAGCTTTTGGATCAATGCAGAATTAGCTTTCATGGCCTCATTAGCTTGGATAGAGGAGAGCTTGGATGTAGCAGCCAGCAGAGGAGCATACTTTTTAGAGTCAAGATGTATGTGTCACTTTCTAGCCTCATCAGACATCATCGTTTGGGGATAAACCCACGGATGCCATGGTTCTCGAGCTTGGCCGTATGTCAGAATCACTTGGAGTGCTGTCAATCCCAGTGCCCAACAAGCATCTCATACCAATTACCTCTGTCTCTGGGCTGGGATCTATGCAGAAGTAGTTTTTTAAACCAGCTACGTATTGGGTGATTCTATTACGTTGCCACAGCTGAGAATCTCTGAATAAGGGCATTAAATTGGTTGGCCTTCCCAAGTAAGCTGGTTGTATCTCCAGTTCATCTCTATTGATTTTTTTACTCTGGTAATAATGCAGCAAGATCAGAGGTGGTCAGCTGCACATGAGTGGTTTTCCAAAGTGTGTTGCAACCTCTGAGTAGTGACTGTATTTTGCCTGTGAATCAGTATAGACTTCTCTTTATACGTTGTCAGTGGTATTCTGAAGTTTCTACAAGAAGGGAAAGTGGGTGATTTGTGTATTTGTGTGTGTGCATATCTTGTCTCTGTTTTAGTTAATATGTTATTGTTTGTTCACTCGGAAAACTTGATAATTTACTTCATCCTAACTTTTGGTGAGAAATTATCCGAAAGGATCAGATTACTTGGGGAAAAACAAAACTGAAAGTATCATTGTGAAACTAAACAGCATCCGGAAGATTTTTAAAAAGACGTGTTAAACTGAAATGTCTAGAACCAGTGTTTCTGGCTGGTGAAAAGGCTGGCATGCCAGTTGCCACCCTTGGGTATACACATTCTTCCAATATTTATACATTCTCAGCCCTTTGAATACAGTTGCCACTAAGAATTCTTAGAGATCCAAAAGTGGGATTGCCAGATAAAATATAGGTTGTCCAGTTAAAATGTGAACTTCAGATAAACAATGAATAATTACTTAGTATAAATAGGTCTTAAGTATGACATGAGACACACTAAAACAGTTATCTCTTATTTATCTGAAGTTCACGTTTGACCAAGTATCCTGTATTTTTATTTTCTAAATCTGGCAACTCTGGAGATGTTGGCTGGATGGAGAGCCAGAGCACTGTGCAGTTCTTCTGGGCTGGATCTCCTCCATGTGACCTTGCCTCTCACCATATTCCTGCATGGAATATGCAGAAGCTGCTACTCAGCTGTGCAGCCCACACTCTTACTCTGCTGTCTTCCTATATGTCTGATAGGTTTTCCCATCTTTGGTATTAGGACTAAGAGACATAGGTTTGAAAAGAACCACACACGCACACACACAATCTGCACTTAAATTCTGAATGGTAGAAGCAATGTTAGTTATGACCTCCTACTTCCAGCCAGTAAGCCCTGTGGCAGGTGCAGTATGTTGTATTTGAGTACTTTTCCACCATTTGGGAGATGCAAGAGTCCTGTCTCCCTTAGAAACCTGGGCATGTGGCCTGGCCTCCTGGGTACTTGTCTGGCTTGGTTTACTAGAAAATTCCACTCTCAATCAAGTTAAAACTGGCTAGCTTTCACCTACCTCTCCAGAGACTGACCTTCACCTTCCTCTCCTGAGGTTCGTTTTGTTGGTCTTAAATAAAGGGCTCTGTCAGTTGAGTCGAGGCACAAGCTGGAACTTCTTCCAAAGTTTTCCATCAAGTCAACTAATGCTTATATGTGCCACCTGAAAAGGGTGGGGGGGAAGGGAGGGAGAGAATGTGGGTGTTTCTTACTAGTACTGTGTATATTAATTCTGTTTGAGGTGGGCAATTTTTCTCACTTGATTATAAAGCTAAACCCAGTCTTACGTGCACATAGTCTATACTGTGAAATTTTGGAGATAGCCATTATTATTTATAGAAGACAGTCCCGAATCCTGAATCATTTCAAACTTGTAGAAAAATAGCAAAAAGTATATAGTATATGTATACCACCTGTATGTAAACATTTTGCCATAATTTCTTCAGACTTTTAAAAGCCAGAGCTGAGGCCCGTGTCGCAATCCTCCTTTAATCCATTTTCTCTGCTCACCTCCCCAGAGTTCCCCAAATTGGGGTGGGAGCCGCCGCAACGCAGAACTGTAGGAGGCGCCATTCCCAGGCAGCCTGTCTTTGTGTTCTTAGGCAATGTGCAGTGTGGGTTTTCTAAACCCTGTACAAACAGTATTAATGTATAAATTTTGATGATCATATTATTGTAAATGACACCAGTTTTGTCTCTTCCTAATTCTTACGTGTTATTTCTTCCTGCCTTGTCCCAGACCTCTGGCATAATATAGGAAAATAAGGGCAACAGTGGGCATTCTCAATCTTGCTTCCTGAAGTTTCTTATTATATTTGAAGTTTGCTGAAAGTTCTTGATAGATATCATGAATTCGACTCCCTTCTGTTGATGGAAAGTTGGCTTTTCTTCTCTTTAAAATCAAGAATGAATGTTGAACTTTATTACGATATTTTTCTGTGTCATTCTGTATTGTTTTGAGATTTTGAAGTAATGGTTTTTCTCCTTTAGTTTATTGTTGTAGATGTCACTTGATAAATTTTCAGATGTCATGTAATTCTTGCATTCTTAGAATAAACTCTGCATAGTTGCATGGTTTATTTTCACAAATCACTGAACTAGCTTTGCTGATTTTTGTTATTTTTAGTCTATCCTTTTTCTGTTTTTAATTGCATTATAAAAAGAGAACATGGGGGACACCTGGGTGGCTCAGTGGTTGAGGGTCTGCCTTTGGTTCAAGGTGTGATCCTGGGGTCTTGGGATCGAGTCCCACATCAGGCTCCCTGCATAGAGCCTGCTTCTCCCTCTGCTTGTATCTCTGCCTCTCTGTCTGTCTCATGAATAAATAAATAAAATCTTAAAAAAAAAAAAACATGGTCTGTATGATAGTATTCACTTTGAAATTTTTAAAGAGATTTTCAATATGAATCATCAGTTTTTGCAAATATATGTGCCTAAAAAGGATGTGTATTGTTGATTTGTTGGGTTCTGGGTTATATATGATCAGGGTTATTAATTGTATCAGTCAGTGTTTTTATTTGCTTGATTTATTAATTTATGATGGAGGGGTATTGCTAGTCCCCTATTTTACTTATTTCTGTCAGTTTTTGCTTTATATATTTTAGGAGTAAGGTGTTAGTTGCATTCAAGGTCATGATTATACATACCACCTAACTTAAGAAATAAAACATTACAAATGCGTTTGAAGCATTTTGTATGCCCTTTACCATCCCCTTAGGTGAAATTGTTTGTTAATCCTGTGTATTTCTTTATACATAGGTATACAGTCCCCAAACAATATATAAAATGGTTATGTGTTTTAAAAGTCTATAAAAAAAGGCATCCTCCTATGTGTATTTTTTGGTGACTTTTTCTCTCGGAATTATTTGTTAGATAATCTGTGTCAGTATGTATAGCTCTAGGTCATTTATTTTATTTTTATTTTTTAAATTATTTTTAAAAATATTTTATTTATTTATTTGAGAGAGAGCACAAGCAAGGGGAGCGGCAGAGGGAGAGAGAAAAGCAGACTCTCCGCTCAACAGGGAGCTGCTGTGGGCTTGATCCCAGGACCCTGAGCCACCCAGGAGCCCTGGTTCATTCATTTTAATATCTGCATAGTATCACTTTGAATATATCACTCGATATTTTCTTAGCTGTTTTGGTGATACAGATTTAAATTTATTCCCACTTTTCATGGTTAGGAACAATGCTTCTAGTAAATTTTTTTTTTTTTTTTTAACATTTGTGCTCATATGTGAATGCTTCATCAGGAGTAAATTTGAAGTAGCGTTTTTGGTTTTATTGGTGTATACCTGTAAATTTAATATTGACAAAATGATCTTTAGAGAGGCTGTAGCAATTAATGCTCTCATCAATAATGTGTGGAATTCTCATTCTTCTTTCTTACCAGCAGTTGGTATTAGCAGACTTTTTAACCATTCCCAATCTGATGTGTGTGACATAATATCCCATTGTGGTTTTAATTTGTGTTGTTTTGAAGCCAAGGGAGTTTGTTCTTTTATAGGCTTATTAGCCATTTGGAGCTCTTCTTCCATGAATTGACTGTCCGTTTGCTTATTTTTTTTTTTATTCGTTGCTTCTTTTATTTCTTTATGGTACCTGCTTGTTCTATATGCTAATCTTTTATCAGTTATATGCTTTGCAAATGTTTTATCTATGTATATAGTGTTTCACTTTCTAGCAACTTAATATACATCATTTTGGTAATTTTAATGCAACTCAATTTAAAAATAGATTTCCCTCTTGTAAAAAAATCTTTTTTTAAACCCCAATTTCATCAAGATACTGTAATGTCCTTCCAAGGTGTTTTTTTTTTTCCCCCTTATGCTTTTCACATTTAGATTTTTAATCCACTGGAATTGATTCTTCTGTATGGTTTGAAGTATGAATACTTCTTATATTTGGATTAAGAAATAATCTACCCTTTCTCCATAAGTTTCGATATACTGTCCAACCACACATTCAGTTTCCTTATGTGAGTGGCTCTATTTACAGTCTTTATTTCTTATTTTATATGGTATATTTTGTTGTCTGTGTACCAATGGCAGAGTTCCTCAATTATGACTTTTTTATTATCCTTGTCTTTTCTGTGCTGTGTTTTTCATTAATTATTGTGTTATCTTTTATTCACAAATTACTTCCTTGATTGTGCCAGCTTACCTAGCTTTTCAGCCTTTAATTTCAATGAGTATACTTTACATTCGTAATATTTATGAATTCTTTAGTTACCTACTATTCTTTTTTAATCCATGGTGTGCTGTTACTGTCATTGTTCATAATGGTTGTTTTTATGTTGGTGAAGATTCTAAGCATGACAAGAATACTTGTAACATGTTTAATATTTAAAACTTGTGGGATTATATTTAATATTTAAGTATATATTTAATATTTAAAACTTTAATACTTATTGTGGGATTTTGTGTTTCAATATTTGGTTTTGTTGCCTATGTTGACATTTAGCTTTCTTCACATGTACTGGCAGCTTGGTTTGAAGGCTCCCTATCTATAGGTTGCTTTAAAAGAAAAAAAAAAAAGACAAAAGAAAATAAGTTATCCCTCCACCTTTATGCTTGTCTATTTTGCAATTGTCTTAGCTGGTCCTTGCAAGGTCCCCAGACCAGAAGTTGGTCTTCCATTGGTGTTTGGGGTTCCCAGGCCAAGATGGTGATATGGGTATTGCAGATTTAGTCACTGGGGACAGGAGTGGGCAGGGTTTGGAGTCTGGTCTTCATCCCTGTCTGTATCCTCCAGTTCAAGCCTCCAGATAGCAGTTGACAGCAGATTCTTCTATCTTCTCTTTAGCTACCCTACTCCTCCTTTCTCACTCTTTCTTTTTTAAGATGTATTTATTTGAGAGAGAGAGAGAGAGCGAGCAAGTGAGCATGGTAGGGAGGGCCAGAGGGAGAAGGAGAGAGAGAATCCCAAGCAGACTCCATGCTGAGTACAGAGCCCAAGGTGGGACTTGATTTCACCACCCTGAGATCAGGACCCAAGCAGAAACCAGGAGTCCAATGCTTAAACCACTGCACCACCTAGGCACCCCTCTCCCTTTTTCTAAGCAGCAAGCTTGCCCCCCTCCGTTTTCTACCCCGCCCCTCCCCGGGGACCCTCTCAGCCCCTGTTGTTCTACAGAAACCTGACTCCAGGCCATCCTGTCTGCCTCTGGAACTGGGGCCCAGCACTTCGGGTGCAAAGTACTGCTTGGCTGTTCTTTTCCAGTTCTGTTTCTCCAGGATGTTACTCTATTTTGGTTCTCATTTGTGACTTCTAACTTTCTTGCTTTGTATTTTAGATTTCCTTGTCATGCAGGTTTAGGAGAGACTGAAAAAGGTGAACCTATAACAACTGGAGGTCTGTTGGGTCCCTTAACTTTTTGGAAACGTGGTCAGAAATATCCCTTACTTGTTCCAGTTTTTCTTTTTCCTTTTTTTTTTTTTTTTTTTAAGATTTTATTTATTTATTCATGAGAGACCCAGACACACACACACACACACACACACACACACACACACACAGGCAGAAGGAGAAGCAGGCTCCCTGCAGGGAGCCCAATACAGGACTCAATCCCAGGACCTGGGATTATGCCCTGAGACAAAGGCAGACCCTCAACTGCTGAACCAACCAAGCGTCCCCCAGTTTTTCTCATCTAGTTACCATGTCCACATTAGTCCATCTTTCATAGTAAAGAAAAGCGTTCATTTCACACTCTGGTCCACCCTCCTCAGTCCCCACGTGCCCACCCCTGCAGAACCCTGTGTCCTGGTGGCTGAGTTTCAAGTTTAAATATGAAGTATTGTGACTGCCACCTAATGGCAGTCATGGGGTACTTTCAGCCGTGGCCTGGATTTTATTCTGACAAGTGTGTGCCTCTCTAGATTTGCTTCCTGGCTTTGACATGCTACATGAATAGAAAGGGAAATATAAGTCGTAGGGAGCTTGTTATGTTCCTGGGGTTCTAAGCTGTTTAGTATCTCTCCTTTAACAGATAGAAAATAGGGGTGTCAGAAGAAAACCACAGGGAAAGGTGAGTTATCCCACACTGGGAGCTGGAATTTCATTGAATGGATGTCCCGGTGGTAAACTGTCTAATGGGGCCTGGCCCTGAATACGTGCCTGGGGCATCTGGGTAAAGTCAAGACATATAGCCATGAATTTGCTGACCTTTGTACCTATCTTATACCATCACCTTGGGACATACAGACTCAACTGCTGAGTATTTAAAGGATACACATACCTTAATCATCGCCCGCTTCCCTTCAGTTTATCCTCTTCTCTAAGCCCTTTTCTGTCCATTCCAGTTATTGAAAGCCTCTAAAGTGGTCTGAGTCTCCACATAGTAAACTTAGCTGGACACTTAGCATGTTTATCAGCTATGACTGCAATAATGCTGTGTAACAGGCTGTATGAAACCTAGTAGTTTTCCATCTCAAGCATTTATTTGCAGAAGCCATCTGTGGTTCAACCGAGGCAGGCTGGGCTGTTGCATGCTGTGCACAGACTGGATGTGGCCACTGACTATGGTGAGGGCATAGGTCTGCGCTGTGGGACCCAGGCCGACTGAGGAGTGGTCACCTGGGGTATGTTCTTTTGTGAAAGAGTGGGAGTGACAGAGGCAGGCCAAACTGGGTGCAAGCAAATTTAAATAGTCTCTTTCCCATCATGTCAGTTCACTCTCCACTAGGAGAGTATCTTCTGGGGCTTCTGGAGATACTCTGTATCCCAAGCAGAAAGGGCAGGCATGAGTGCATGAGTACCTGCTGAGCAATGTTCCAGGCTTTGACAGCTGTGTATCAAACAAGTGAATGGAATCAAATCTTTTAAGAAAACAAAAGCTTCATGTGTTAATACTTCAGTGTAAGTGTGAAAAGCTTCTAAGACAATTCAAAAGAGAAGTCTTTCAGGCTGGAAATGTGTGCTGTTCCCTTTCTTATACCCACCCACTGCCTCAACAGTGCCTGGCTTGTGGAGACACTAAACACATGAATGAAAGAGCTACCAGGTTTAGAGAGAAACTCCTAGGCTTCAAGAGTTGGGATAATCTCCCGGTCTATGAATACTGGCATTTTTATATTTCTGCCTGAAAAAATCCTAAATGTCCTTAACCATGGAGAGAGATTGAAAGATAAATTCCTAACCTCGCGGGATGTCTTCCAGCTCTTGTCCAATCATGTATTTTTCTGATAATGGAAACTAGTCATCTCCTTTTTATACCTATCTAGAACAACATAATGGCTACTTTCACTGATGATTCGTATAACTTCTACATGCCCTCATCCTTTTTGAGGAGACAGGATGAATCTCTATCTAAATTTGATTCAGATGCTAAGATTGATAACTCCACACATAAACCACACACAAAAGAGGGTAGGAAAAGGTTCACTTACTAAAATAATGAGACTTCTGGGGAGAGCAGGCCAGAAAAGGCCTTGAAAGGAAGGAGACTGGTTTGGGATTTTACAGTGTTTAGGGTATAGAGCCAGGCTGAGGATCCCCACTTACGGGCAGTAGCTTGTGTGGTTCTAATTCCCTGCTTATGTCAAAGGCTTGTTATTTAGATTGTCCAGATGTGAGGCAAAGGGGACGAGGGAGAGGTATTATTAGCAGTCTGGCATCAAAAAAAAAAAAAAAAAAAAAAGGTTGGGCTCCTTATTATACACTTCCACTGTTCTTGTTGCAGGTCCACTGATAAAGAGGTGTTATATTGACATTTCAGGTGATGGACTTGCTGACAGCTATTGACTTGGATTATACCCCATTTTTTTCTCTGGACTCCACTGACTTTAATCTTCCTCGATTGTTTCTAACAGATACCAAAGCAGCGATCCCTGCCCCGACCTGTACAACTACTGCATTGTTTATAGGCACATGGCAAGGGAAACAAATCTAGAAGACCTACCGTGTACCAAGAGCAGGCCAAATGCTTTGCCCTCCTGAGCATATAAATATGAAAGCTCAAATTTTATTTTATTCTTAGGTATTGAAGTAAGTTGTCTGTGATTTTGCCTTTGATGACCCAGCACCGTTTTCATTAATGTTAGAGATAGTTGGAGAAAGTTTCTGCATTTGTTCTTGGGTAACTTTGTTTGAATTCATCCGTCAGTAATTCCCAAATGACATCTCTTATGTACCAGCTCTGTGACTTGGAGCATATATTTATACATTTTTACTACTTTAAAAATTTTAAACTTTTTTTGTACTGTGTAGGACTTTCTGTGTGATTAAAAGTAACCTATCTTCAGAGGCAGTGGTTCTCAAACTATAGAATGCATCATGACCACTTGGGAGCCTCATTAGAGCATCCTCTGAGTTTTTATTGAGTCTGAGGTGGGCCTGAGAATTAGCATTTCTGAGAAGTTCCCAGTGATCTTTAGTTCCAGAGACTAAACTTTGACCAACACTATCTTATAACAGTAATATTCATAAAGTTGTGGGTTTAATGTGCTAGTTTGATTTTTTTCCTAACATACATTAAAATAAATATTCACCTGTTAAAGTTCAGCTGTCTATTAGCAAAACAAAACAAAACAAAAAAAACCCCTCATATTGTGCATGCAAAGCTTTGGAAACTCTGACTGAATATTCTCCAGGTATATATTCAGAGAAAGGATCCTTTGCCTTTAAGACTGAAGGTATGTGTTTTAACCTGTGTGTAGCAATGTGAGGCAATGGGTCAAGCCAATGAAAGGTGAAGGCAGTGCAAATTAGAATGCATGAGCAGGAAGAGAGCCACAGTTCTCATCCATTAGGGAATCAGGAATTCTCTAATTCTCCAACTGTATGCATGATCCATTTCTTCCAATGAGATGTGTGTATATCTGTGTAGGGGAAGGGTTTGGATACATGTAAGAGCATATAAGTGAAAACCAGATACAACCACAAACTGGTGGCCATAGTTCTGAAAGTCCCAATAGAGAAAATAGATGAATCATAATCACATAACTTGATGGGACCAGCCATTGTAACTCACACTGTTCATGTTAACCCTGGACTCGTCAAACCTCCTTGGGGTTAAAAATGCCCCAGGCCCCTTTTAAAAAGTTATAGAAAGGATTTATCAAGTCCACTAGTGATTCTAGTGATTGGGTGAAGCCAGCAACCTTTAAATGCCTAGGAACTTTGAGCATTGGTTGTACCTGAAGCTTACCCAACTATAAGAAGAACAGTAGTAGCAAACGAACAACTCCACAGGGCAAAAATCACAGGCTTGTGGGCCAGAATGACCTTGCCGGCACTTACTAGCATTTGAATTGGGGAAAGGTGTTCAAACCGTGTACCTCAGTTTCCTTATCTGTAAACCCACCTTGTGAGTGTGATGTGAAGATGTCATATATTAATTATTTGTGTCAAGTGCTTAGAACAGTTACTGAAAAATAGCACTCAGTGTTACTTGTACCCATTTATAATTAAGGGAAACTGAGTGGAACTCTAGTTTTGGTGACTACATGCCTCCCTATGTTAGCAAGATCACCTTCAATTCTGCTCTTGGTGAATTGGAAGATGCATACTCTCATGATATTCGGCAGAAAGCCTGTTTTGTTGTTGTGAGCTGATTGAAAAAAAAAAAAAGGAACTTTTGTGCTACAAAAGGGATCCATTCAAATTAGATTAAGTACTTGACTAGAAAGATTTTTTTTTTTTTTTTAATGGAGGTAAGTTCTTAAATATTTTCCCCCAAAATGTTGAATCCTGCCTGTCAGGATCCTTTTTCCTATTTCTGTCTTTTCATATAATATATTATTTTCATAAAAATATTCTTCAAGCTTCTTTCTTGTGGGCTGGGTTAATTGAATTTATTTGTTAATTTCCTTTGGGGCTAATGTAGCCTCAAAGTGGTCTGCCCTTCTCAAGCCCTGAAACTCAAAATCTTGATTTCTCTTTTTCATGTGGTAGTCCCAGAGCTACTGGAGACCAGGGTGAAATTCTCTTTTTAACAACAACAAAAAAAACATCCTTAGTCTTGAATTGAGATTTCTGCCTCACTACCCTCACGTCTGAGAAAGAAGGGCTCTACCTTTGCATCTGCAAATTTAGAAAATGTAGAGGAGGGGACTGCCACTAACTAGTCATGTTTGGAAACCACCAATCTTGCCTAGACTCATTATTCTGTAACTTTTATATTCTCTTGTAAATCCATGGCATGAGCATTCCTTCTCAGCAGTGGGGATGTGTTCTTTGCCACTTGTTACACTGGGAAATATTCAAAAATATTTGAAGAAGGGATGAATCATGATTTGCTGGGTGTTAGCTTTGCAATAATAGTCTCCATCAATCTCTAAATTAGTCATAACTATATCTGTCACACCCTTACAGGTACAATTTACACAAAATGAATAATTTCAAATATATTCTGTGTAATTTCTATTTAGAATGCATATGTTATTTCCAAGGAGCATCAGTTTTGTAAGAAGGTTGGCTTAACTACAATTTGCCAACTTTGTAAAGGCCTGGAATTGAGTTTTGATTATGCTTTTTTTCCTTACATTTTAATGTTAGGTATACATACAGAAAATGACATAAAACACATAGAGGTTAAAGAATAATTTTTCATTGACCCCCTCATGTGATGCCACCTTGCTCAATCATAACCCGACTCACTTTGTCTTTTCCTGGATCCCACCATTATCCTGACTTTTGTTACTATTATTTGCTTTCTTTTTATAGGTATTTTTTTCCATTGATGTGTAGCCAGGATGCAGATTGTTGGGTAGGGAGGTATGAGTAGCTTCAGCTTTATTAGAAAAATACCAAGCATTTTTCATAGTGATTGTACCAGTTTGTACTCTTGCCATGATTATGTGAGTATTTTGTCAGCCTTCCAGTATTCCTGATTACTAATGAGGATGAGTACCTTTGAATATATCTGTACTAGCATGTTGTCTTTTTAGGTGCCTGTTGGCATTTTTTCACCCATTTTTCATTTTTTGTAGTTTTGTAGGAAATAATGCACATGCGTGTGCACACACACACACACACACAATTTTTGATTATTTGTTTTAAGTGTATTTTCCCAATCTGTGGCCTTGTCTTTTCCCTCTATGGTATATTTTGGTGAAATGAAGTTCTTAATTTTAATGTAGTCAAATTTTCTTTCCTTTATATGTAATGCTTTTTGAATCTTAAGTTTTTTTGTGACCTGAAATTATAAAAATATTCTGTTGTATTGTCTTATTAAACATTTGTAGTTTGGTTTTTTACAGTTTAGGTTTTAATCATCTTAAAATTGGTTATTATCAGATATTAAGTTGGGATCCGATTTTTGTTCTTCCATAGGCATATCCACTTTTCCTAACCAATAATTATTAGAAAGAACATTCTTAGTGTAAACAAAGGTCTTCCATGATACTTCTGTCTTGTAAAGTGACCATGAATTCACCATGTCTTTCTGAGCCCTGTAGTCTGTTCTGTTATCGATGAGCCCTCTTTCAACACTGCTACTTTAATTATGTTGTGATAAAAATAATTCTTATCAGAGTGTAAGGCAAGTTGTCTTATTTTTGTATTTTCAAGAGTTTCTTGGCTCTTATTTTTTTTTTGCATATCTGTGCTTCGTTATATGTTTTAGAATGAACTCTTTATTCAAAAAAAAAAAAGAAACCGCAAACCCTTAGAAATGTTTAACAGCATTGCACTGAATCAGTAAATCAACTTGGGAAAATTAACAACTTTACAATATTGAGTCTTATTAAAAACATAGCTTGCTCACTCTCTGTGTCTTGGCAATATATTTAAATATGATGTTTTTGTTTTCTCATGAGGTCTTGCAAATTAATGAGGTTTTTCTAAGTACTTAGTGTTTTTAGAGGTACTGTGAATGTTAGGTTTTCCTTTTTTTTTTTTTTTTTTAAGATTTTATTCCTTCATAAGAGACACACAGAGAGAGGCAGAGACAAGGCAGAGGGAGAAGCAGGCTTCCTCCAGGGAGCCTGAGGCAGGACTCAATTCCAGGACCCCAGGATCATGACCTGAGCCAAAGGCAGATGCTCACCCACTAAGCCACCCAGGTGCCCCAGGTTTTCTGTGTGAAACTTGCTGGTATCAGGATTTTGTATACTTATATTTAGCAAATCTACTAAACTCATATATTAATTCTAACATGTTATCTGCAGGCAGTCTTTTGGATTTTTCTAAATATATGATCATAATAATAGCTTAATTTTTTCTTTTATTTTTTATATGTAAATGCATGTGTGTGTGTGTGTGTGTGTATGCACCCACGTTTTCTTTTTTCTTATCCTATTGCATCTGCTAGTATCTTAGGAAAATAATGAATAGAAATAGTAGTAACAGGTCTTGATGAGTTATGCTGAGTCTCCTAGAGAAAACATTTAAAAGTGAAATATTTGTTGATTTTTTAAAAATATTAATACACTATGGGGGCAGCCTGGGTGGCTCAGCGGTTTAGCACCGCCTTCAGCCCAGGGCGTGATCCTGGAGACTCAGGATCGAGTCCCACGTCAGACTCCATGCATGGAGCCTGCTTCTCCCTCTGCCTGTGTCTCTGCCTCTCTCTCTCTCTCTCTCTCTGTTTCTTATGAATAAATAAATAAAATCTCAAAAAAAAATTAACACATTATCGAATGAACTTTTTCTTTTTGATGCACAGTTTTATGAATTTTAACTCATGTGTGAATTCATGTAGCCAGCATGGTAATCAGGATTAAGAAAGGTTATTAAGAAAGGTTTCACCCCCAAAATTCCTTTGTGTGCCATTCCTTTTTAGTCAAATTCTAGCCCCCCTCCTTCCCACCTCTGCCCACTGATGCTCTGATCTGTTTTTATCCCTATAACTTTCTTTTCCAGAATGTCATATGAATGGACGTAAACAATACTTAGCCCTCTGAGACTTTTTCACTCTGCATAATGTCTTTGAGATTGATTTATGTTGATGTATGTATCAATAGTAATTCCTTAGTATTGCTGAGCAGTATTCCATTCTATAGATATACCACAATTTGTTTATACATTCACCCTTCAATTACGTGTATTTCCTAGCTCTGCAGTTTATCCATCTTTTTTGAATAAGAAAGCTGCTTAACTTCTTAATGCATTGATTTCTTCATCATTAATGGGGGTAATGTACCTACATCATAGGGTTATTGTAGGAGGAAAAATGAGTCAATATATATATGAAATACTTAGATAATGCCTGATACACATACAGTAAATGCTCAGTAAATATAATCTATTATCATTATCTCCAGTATTGTAAAGATTTTGTGGTAGAAAAACTTGACAAGTTCAAGAAAGTCAGAGTGCCTGGTCTGTAATGAACAAGGCAAAGACAGGGAGAGGTATGTGGGAGCCAGGTCATGAAGGACGCTATGTGCTGCAGTAAGGAGTTAGGATTTCACTCTAAGTGCATTGAAAAGCTGAGGATGAGACATAATCTGGTTCATGCCTTTACTAGATCATTCAGACTGCTGTGAGGAGAATGGGTTAAGGTGGTGGTAGTGAGAGTCAAAGCAGTTGACCTTTCTAGGATATTATAGAGGTCCAGGAGAAGACTGTGGTGGCTTAGACCATAGTGGTGATTGATGAGTATGGGGTTTGATTCAAGGTGTAGTTTGGATGTAAAATTCACAGAACTTGCTGACAGATTCACAGCTCAGTATGACACATTCCCTGTAAGAGCAGCAGTGTGACCATTTATAATAACAGCAACACTCCTGTCCTGTTATGGCTTTACCAATGATTTCCCTCATCCATTTTTGGTTTGATGCCTGAGTTTTCATGCCTGATTTCTGAAATCCACTTGAAGAAATAGTCTGTCCTTTTATATATTTTTTAAACAACATCTAACTACTTCTTTAGTACTCATACTCATAACCCCAAACACATTGTTAAGAAAACAACTTATCCTACAAAAATGTTTTTCCATAGCATTTTGCTTTGTGGTCCTCCAGTCTGTATAGTTCTGTGACCCCACATACTTAGTCCTCCTGCTGGAAATAAAGTTGTCCAAGCTGCTTCATGCTTAGCCAGCGGGCTGGTAGTTTTGGTTGTTGGCTGGAGTTCTTGTATACACTTGGAATTTTTTTGTTGGAATCAAGGTTATTAGACTCAGGCTAAAATTGGATCAAAATTTATTTTTGTCCTCCTTTTCAACTTCAAGGCACCCTAGATTATCTCGTCCAAATGACAAATGGTCTTGACTTTCTGAAGTGATCTAAAGATTAAAATCAGCCCTGGGTGCTTGCTTATTAGCCTTGCATTCAAATGGAGATTTTTTTTTTTTAAGCAGTTAAAAATAGAGTTCTCTGATCTTACATACAAAGTTTTGTTTCCTGTGTGTCTGCTTTTTAAAAAAAATTTTTTTTATTTATGTATTCATGAGACACAGAGAGGCAGAGGGAGAAGCAGGCTCCCCATGGGGAGCCCAATGCGGACCCCATCCCCTGACCAATGATCCCGCTCTGAGCCAAAGGCAGTCAACTGCTGAGCCACCCAGGCATCCCCCAAGGTGTGTCTGCTCTTAACTTGTCTGTATTCTCAGTGCCGCCTGAGCTTCCAGCTCCTCCTTAAAGACAAACACCTGACCCAGTCTTTATCTGGAACACTTATCATGGTGTTTTTTTTTTTTCTTTTTTAACCCTGTCCTATCTGCTTAACTTGGGGCCTCTCATAATTCAGAGTTTGCCAAATGGAAGGAAATTTCCCTTCTATCCTGAGCTACTTGTCCTATCTTGTCCCATTTTTCAACATCTCTTATCAGGTTAATGTCCAGCTGTGGCGTTTATTTACTTAGTTTACTTGTAGGAGGGACTCTGGCATCTTGGAGATTCTCACTTGCATTTTGTGCATAATTTTGTGTGCGTCTTTGTAATTGCCTTCTTTTGTGATCTTACAGAATACCAAGCTGCTATTTTACACTTGAAGAGGGAACACAAAGAAGAAATTGAAAACCTACAGGTATATCTCTTTGATTCTACTGAACCGGTTATATGAGACTGATGTTTCGTTTTCTCATGGGCCAAAGTAAATACTCCCCTTTTGTTGCCATATTTACCTAGACGGCATCTGCAGCTGGTACCTGCCAGTGGGCACTGCCTACATTTATCGTGGGAAGGGAAGACTTGAACTCCATTTTTAATGTAATTCAATTCCTATTTCTAAGAAATGCCACAAGTGCATTTGAGTGGGAAAGGGATATGCTTAGAGAAAATATTGGTTTTATTTGTAAAGCAGGAAACAAGATATTTAGACTTTTACTGTTTGTAGGAAGTCTTTAAAAATCTGTTTTTCCGAACTAGGGGTGGTGGAAGGGGAGGTGGGCGGGGGGTAGGGGTGACTGGGTGGCGGGTACTGAGGTGGGCACTTGACGGGATGAGCACTGGGTGTTATTCTGTATGTTGACAAATTGAACACCAATAAAAAAATAAATTTATTTAAAAAAATCTGTTTTCCCTATGTGCACTGTAAACTATTTTGTTTGGCTTATTCCCATTCATGTTTTTGTGTCCATCCATCTCAGGACATCCTTGCAATAGGATGTCATAGGAGCCAGAGTTGTGCTGAGCCATCCATTCTCTATCCCTAAGGGGTGCTTGGAGATTGCTGACTTGATCTCAGAAAGACTGAGGGATTATTTATTCCTTCCACTATCTAATTGTCATTCCCTTAATGTTTGGTCTTTGTTTGCAGTGCCTATAACAGGAAGTTGTAGGGTTTTAATTTCAAATAACTAAATATTGAATCAGGCACTGATTCTAGTTTACTGATGGTTGGATTGACCCATGCCTTAAGGGACAATAGCAAAATTTAAATAAAACTTGGTGTTTATTCAGTGCTAACTCATTACTTGCTAATTTAATGAATTTGTAGATCAAACATTCTTCTTTCCAATAAGTGGTAATGTGCTTTTTAAAATAACTGAGACACTGTATTGGATTATAGATAAAGCCATTGCAAATAGCAAAGAAAGGTTATTAAATAGGTCATATGGTGCATAAATTCAGCTTGTCTTAAGCAGTTTGGAGGGATGAATGAGTCCATTTCACAAAGAAACAAGAAAAAGAAGGGGGGGGTGAAGTACCTTTGTCTCCTGTGGGGGAAGAGAGGTGGTGGCTCTTAGCTCCTTTGTTACAAAATGCTCTACAGAGACCTCTCTTCTTTGTTTTGGTGTGAAAAGAGTCTCAGCTGTCTCAAAGGAAGTGAAATGGGGATCAATTTAAGAAACAGACTGCTAAAGAGGGTAGGCACAGAAGCGATTCTGTGAGCAGAAGTTTGTGAACAGCTAGGTCGTAAGTTAACACTGGCTTCCTGAGGTTTCAGACCAGCCTTATGAGGGCTTTGATAGCTAAATAATTTTCACAGTTATCAGCAGGCTCTTACTGTTTGAGTTCTTACTTTGTGCTGGGCATTGTTCTGTGTATACTACATATGTTATCTTGTGTCATTTCCACAAGAGTCCTATTATCTTACATCTCAAACTAAGGAAAGGTTGGACAAGGAAAAGAGAAAAGTAAATGGAAGGGGAGAGATTATATTGCGATCATGATCTCCAGTTCAAAATAAGAGTTAAATTGAGATATGATCGGCAATAAAAAAGGCTAAAAAATGTTCCTAATTTTACCTTAAGTTTTCTTTGCCTGGGAAAGAATGATCTGTTCCCTGGATGCTACTAGTAAACTTGTATTCTTTAGGTACCATATTTACGATTCATACAAAATTGCTGAAATCCTGCGGTCATGACACACTACAGCCATCAGGATGGGGGCAGGGTACCCAATCTCTTCACTTACCTGTAGTTTGGGACTATTCCAGCGATCATCGACTGACAACCTTCAATAGGAACCTGAGAACTCCTATCCCTGACCTGACCTGAAGAAGTGTTTTTGGGCCAGCACAGCATTTTAAAGGTTGAATTAGGAATACATATTTTAAAATATGGAGGAGTTTCTAGCTGCTTCTAAAAAAACATGAGAAAACCTAGCAACAGTGAGCTTATTTTTGTTTGACTTCAACCATCTGGGATTGAGGAAGCAGGTGTTTATTTCAACTGAGGTATATGTTCTCCAGTTTGCCACTGTCCCCACGCTGGGCCATTTCATCTACTTGGCCCCTTTCTGCTTTAATTAACCCCCATTCTCTGGCAGTTGAAAATAACTAGATGGGCAGCAACACCAACCAGTCAGAACAGAGGTAGTTTACAAAATAGACAGTGACCCAGCCTGACTGTGCTTGTGTGTGTGTTCATCCTCACTTGTTTTATTCCACCATCCTCACCATCCTCACTTGTTTTATTCCACAAAGAAACAACCACATCTGTTGTGACAGGACTAGTAGAACACAGTGAGTGACAGATCTGGTATCTCGATGTTCATTTCCTTATACGTGATTTCCGTCAGCAGCCCTTATTAGGTTTCCTTTCTCCACTTACAGGTCAAGAATGTCATATGTGCTTCAGGACTTCTTCAGCATACCTTTCTAGAATAAAAAGGATTTCATACTTAACATATACAGGAAAAGTGACTCATTCTGCCACTATATACGAGAATTGATATGTATCACTTTAGTTTTTTTAGTTTGTTTCTACAGACTTTAAATAAATGGCATGATTTAATAAACAGAGAACCTAAAATCAGCTATTTTTTAAAAGAATTTATTTGTGGGGGAGAGCAGGAGGGGCAGAGGAGAGGGAGAGAGTCTCCAGCAGACTACCTGCTGAGCACAGAGCCTGACATGGAATTCAGTCCTATAACACTGACATCAGGACTTGAGCCAAAATCAGGAGTTGGTTGCTCAACCAACTGCCCCAACCAGGCACTCCAGCTGTCTATTGTTTTTGAGTATAGATTTGTAGAGAAGTCACTTAATTATTCAGTTTCCCCCTTAGCAAAATGGAAACCTTACCACCTAACGTAATTTGATTGGAGGTTGACCTTTCTAATCCAGAGTCCCAAGGCTAGTAAGTGGGAGGTGTTTGGAATTTGTAATCTCATGCATGCTCTGCAGTTAAGATGTATGGAGCACTGTGCACTACTAAAGCACTTAGTCCTCAGGCTTTGTCCTAGAACTGGCTTTTCGAAATATATAGCAACTTACATGCATATTCTCCTTATATTCTACAGCAAAGATTTATTTATGCTTGGAATGAATTTACACATCATCTACATAAATTGAGAGCACTTGGCCGACTCAGATCTCCAGTAGGAGAGTGGTAGCAGATCAGACATTTTTTGACTTCACTACATTGTCATTTATGATGTAGCCACAGAAATCTTGCAATTTTGTTTCAAGTGTGCCCTTCATTTAGCAAACTCTACTTTGAAGGTTTATGATCCCTTTATGATACTCAGCATCATCTGGCTCATTTTTCATTTTTGGATAGTTCTGTATTGCAGACTTCATTTTTGAAAAGACAGTACCTTCCCTTTCCAGGTTCTCACTTATCTGGGAAGTGTTTGCCTGGAGTTACCATTGTACAAGTTCATGACTATTGGGTGGAAATGAAATGTATTTCAGACCCGCCCTTTTAAGGCACATGATAAAACTAATCTCCCATGCTACAAATAAAGAGTTACTTCTTTGAGATTCCTAGGATCAAAGTTTTTTTGAATACTGTTCTGTGTTTATTCATATAATGTTATCTCAATGTACAATCCACTCCTTAAGTTCAAGTTAAAGTCTTCATATGGTTTTGTTACATTTTTTTATACTGTCAAAGTCCTGTTTATTAATCTGCTGGTGGTAAGCATCTTGGAGAGAAAAATGATTTTTTTTCCTCTCTCTGAAAGTACCTAGCAAAGTGCTTGGCCACATAGATGGTACGTAAACATATCTAACAACCTATAACTGAAAAATAATAGTACCTAAATTTAATCTTATCCCTACTTTGTGCCAACCTTTGTTCTAGGTACTTAACATTATTATTATAAAGCATAAATGTAGAAATATAAGCTAAATAATAGATTCGTCACCATTTTACAGTTGATAAAACACGAGGCTCCCAGACTAGTCAGTGGAGGAACCTGAATTTGAATTTACCTAGACCTGTCTGACTCTGAAACTGATACCCTTTACATTAATCAGTGAAGCATTACTGGAAAGGACATTAGATCCAGAATCAGAAGGTCTGGATTGTGGTCTTAAGTTTGGGATGATGAATAATGTGAACTTTGGCAGGGCTTTCAGCTCAGTTTCCTAATATCTAAAACGAGGGACCAGGCCATATAATCTCTAATAGTGCCTTTGAATTTTATTTATTTATAAAATTTTATTTATTTACTTTATTTACTTATTTTTTAAGACTTTTAATATTCATGAGAGACACAGAGAGAGAGGCAGAGACATAGGCAGAGGGAGAAGCAGGCTCCCTGCAGGGAGCCTGAGGCAGGACTTGATCCCAGGACCCCGGGATCATGCCATGAGCCAAAGGCAGATGCTCAACCACTGAGCCACCCAGGCGCCCCCAGTGCCTTTGAATTTTATTATTTGTCCCACCATACTTGGAAAAAAAAATTCAGTTTATCCATAACATTGCCCTTTCAGACTTGGGGTTATCTAACTCAGAATCTGTAAATCCCCGCTATTTACACACATGCCCTTTTTTATCTTTTACCCTCTTTTGGAGGTTCCCCTCTCTAACATGGGCTTTCTTCTCAGTTCTGCTCATCTCTTTGGGGGCAGTGTGTTCATGTTTCAGTAATGCTCTGCATGCTCGCTTCCTAGTGCTTTCTTAGATGCCTGACTCAGTGAAGGATGCAGCTCTTAAAATGATAAATGAAACTTTTACAAGCGGGCCAGTTCTTTATGACAGGAGGGAAGCACGAGCATGAAATGGCCCCGGCTTCTTTGGCTCTCTGCTTCTTCATTTTTGAAAGTTGGAGTGTGTGAATGTGTTGGGAGCGGGATGCATGCCCTCCGCCTGGCTTTTGAGGAGCTCTGGATAATTTAAGAATGTTGTTTTTGATCAGCACTTTGAGCAACTTGGAAGTAGGTGCCATGGAAATAACGCCGTTTTATCTCTTTTTAAGTAATGTTCTTTGCATTGTAGGACAGAAGAAAGAACTAGCCAGCAGTGACATTTCCCTCACGGGAACCTTTCTCATTTCCCCCATTCATCACGTGGATAGTCCATAAGTGAGGGGAAACTTGACTGACTGATGGCCTCTGGCAGGCACCTGCTTATTGTGCAATGCAGCCACATTGCTAATATGGTAACTCCCACTGTGAAATGATCCAGGGACAGATGCCAAACTAGAAATTAACTTACGTTGTACCTTGTTGTCCCCAAAAGAACCAAATGGTATGTTGGCCTCCATTAAACAAAACTTGTAGACTTCCTTTTCTCTCTTCAATCCACCCCACAGATCCCTTTCTCATTTTACACATGCTGTTGACACAAAATTGATTATAAGCTACATATGAGCTGATACAGCTAAATTTATAAACATAAATCCTGAGCCCTTTCCATTTGTTACGTTCTTGGTTATCAACACAATACATTTAAATCTGTTAGTTCCTGGAGAATACTGTGAGGAAGAGGGAGTCATTTGTAGAGGGATAAACAAAACCTTCACAATTATGAAAAATGATGATTTCATTAAACCCTTGTAGTATTCCCCTAAGTGTTGCTGTTAGTATAATTAATTACCAAGATGTCTAAAGAGAAGACAAAATTTTAAATGTTGAAAGATATTTTAGTTCATGGTTTCAATGTGGGTATAGAATACAATGTTATGCATTCAGTGGATTTGTTGGTTTACTGGGGTTGAGATGCTTCTTAGGCTGTTGGCTCCCTGGAAGACCCAGATATCATATCTGTGTTCATCAGGTATATTGGCCGGTGGTTCTCTTTTTTAGTGGTGTCTTTATCTGGTTTTGGTTTCAAGGTAATGCTGGCCTCGTAAGATGAATTTGGAAGGTTTCTTTCCTTTTCTATTTTTTGGAATGGTTTGGGAAGAATAGGTATTAACTCTTTAAATGTTTGGTTGATTTCCCCTGCAAAGCTACATCTGGTCCTGGAGTTTTGTTTGTTCGGAGTTTTTTTGATTACTGATTCAATTCTTTTGCTAGTTATTGGTCTGTTCGACTTTTCTGTTTCTTCAGGTTCCAGTTTTGGGAGGTTATATGTTTCCAGGAATTTATCTGTTTCTTCTAGGTTGTCCCAATTTGTTGGGGTATAGTTTTTCATAATATTCTCTTATACTTGTTTGTATTTCTGTGGTGTTGTTATTTCTCTTCTCTCATTTGTGATTTTATTTCTCTTTCTCTCATTTGTGATTTTCCTTGATAAGTCTGGCTAGAGGTTTATCAATTTTATTGATTTTTATTATTTTAAGAACCAACTCCTGTTTTCGTTGATCTGTTACATTGTTTTTTCAGTTTCTATGTCATTTATTTCTGTGCTAACCTTTATTATTTCCTTCCTTCTGCTGCCTTTAGCTTTTGTTTGTTGTTCTTTTGCAGATCCTTTAGGTATAAGGTTAGATTGTTTGAGATTTTTCTTGCTTCTTAAGGTGGGCTTGTGTTGCTATAAACTTCCTGTGAACCACTTTTTGCTACATCACAGAGGTTTTAGACCATTGTGTTTTCATTTGTTTCCATGTACTTTTTGATTTCTTTCATTTCCTGCTTGACCCATTCATCGGTTAGTGGGGTGTTATTTAACCTCCATAATCCTCTTTGCAGATTTTTTCTTGTGGTCGACTTCTAGTTTCACAGCATTGTGGTCAGAAAAGAAGCATGATATGACTTTGATCTTATTAAATTTGTGGGGGCTTGTTTGTGGCCTAATATGTGACCTATTCTAGAGAATGTTCCACGTACAATTGAAAAAGAGTATGTATTCTGATGTTTTAGAATGCAATGTTTTGAATGTATCTGTTAAACCCATCTAGTCCAGTGTGTCAATTGAAGCTGTTGTTTTCTTGTTGATTTTCTGTTTAGATGATCTGTCCATTGATGTGAGGTATTAAAGTCTCTATTATTGTATTATTATCAATTATTTTCTTTATGTTTGTTATTAACTGTTTTATATATTTGAGTGTTCCTATGTTGGGTGCATAAATATTAACAATCATTAGATCTTCCTATTGGATTGTCCCTTGTATGATTACATAGTGCCCTTCTTCGTCTCTTATTACAGTCTTTATTTTAAAGTCTATTTCGTCCAATAATAAGTATTGCTAATCTGGCTTTTTTTTTGACATCCACTTGCATGATAGATGTTTCTTCATCCCCTCACTTTTAGTCTACAGGTGTCTTAAGTCTAAAATGAGACTCATGTAGGCAGTATTATAGATGGGTCTTGGTTTGTTTGTTTTTTAATCTGTTCTGTCACCCTATATCTTTTTATTGGAGCATTTAGTCCATTTACATTCAAAGTAATAATTGTTATGTACTTATTGTGATATTATTATTTGTTTTGTGGTTGTTTCTGAAGATTTTTCTCTGAGCCTTTCTTGTCTTTATTTCATGGTTCAACTGATTTGCTTAGTGACATATTTGGATTTCTTTCTCTTTATCCTTTGCCTACTTATTAGTGGCTTTGGATATACGGTTACCTTTGGATTTGTGTATAACCACTTTCGCATAAAGCAGTCTATATTAAGTTGATTGTTCTTTAAATTTGAACCCATTCTTTAGTCCTCTCCTCCTCACGTTTTAGGTATATGTTGTCATGTTTTACATCATTTTATTTTGTGAGTTCTTGACTGATATCTTACACATTCATTGTTAAGTGCTTTTGTGTTTCCTACCTCCATACTGTCATTTTTGGTCTCTCCTTTCTACAAAGAATCCCCTTTGATATCTCTCACAGTGGTGGTTTAGTGGTCATGAACTCTGTTAGTGCTTGTTTGTCGAGGAAACTCTTTATCTCTCCTATTCTGAATGTTAGAGTATTCCTGGCTACAGATTTTTCCCAGTTAGCACTTTGAATAGATCATGCCACTCTCTTCTGGCTTGTAAAGTTTCTGCTGAAAAATCTCCTACTTGCCTTGTGGGGTTTCCCTTGCATGCTACTGTCTTCTTTTGTCTTGCTGCTTTTTAGTTTAGTTTTTTTTTTTTTTTTTTTTTTTTTTTATCACTATACTTTGCCAATTTAATTACAATAGGTCTTGGTCTGGATCTGCTTTTGTTGATTTTGCTGGGGGTTTTCTGTGACTTCTGGATCTGGATATTTGTTTCTTTCCCCAGAATAGGGAAGTTTTCAGCTAATATGTCTTCAAATAAGTTTCTTCTCCCCTTTCTCTCTCTTCTTTTCCTGGGACTCCTGAAATTCGAATGTTATTACATTTGATGGAGCTACTGAGTTCCCTAAGTCTATTCCCATTATGCATAATTCTTTTTCTTTCTTTCATTCAGCTTAATTACTTTCTATCACTCTTTCTTCTGGGTCATTAATTTGTTCCTCTGCTTCTTCCAGCCGGCTATTCATTCCATTATGTTTCTCATTTAGTTTATTAAGCCCTTTATCTATGCTATGTTATTCCTTATCTCTGTGTTAAGGATCTCATGCATGTCTTCCACTCTTTTCTCAAGTCCAGTGAGTATCCTTAGGATCACTACTTTAAATACTCCATTGGGCAGGGCATGTTACTTGTACCTATTTTGCTTAGATCTCTGCCCCTGGACTTGTCCTGTTCTTTCATTTGGGATACATTTCTCTGTCTTCTCATTTTATCTAAGTCTCTATGCCTGTTTCTCTGTGTTAGAAAAGTTAGCTTTGTCTCCTGCTCTTGAGGACAATGGCCCTAAGAAGAAGAGGTCCTGTGGTGCCCTGCTGTGAACAGTCCCCTGTTCCCCAGGCACTTCCATTGCCAGTATCTCCAATGTGTCCTCTGCTATTTTTGTCCTGGCCACTTTATCCTTCAGGCCAGTCATCTGCAGAGGCTCTCTTTGCCTGCTGTGGGCACTGTTTGATCCCTGGCCTACATGTGCTTGAGTCTGTTTGTGAAATGAGACATGTTGCCACTGCTTCCAGAACTGAGGATCTGCAAAACTCCCACATCGGGAGACACTGTAAAAGCAGGGATTGGGCCTGTCTTCTGGGGGAGGGGACCCCCTCCTGCTGGGACTGAAGCAATCATGTCTGGAAGGAGCAGTTTCACTAGAGTGTGGGGGGTGAGGCTTGGTGTAAACAAGTTGGGTAGCAAGTGTTGGGTCTGCACTGGTTCCCACAGGTGGCCCTGTGCTTATGCTAAGGGATGGGGAAGAGAAATGACACCTCCAGTTCATTTGTTCCTGGAAGAGATTCTCTGTGAAGGCAGCCAATCTGGCACACACTCCAAGATGAGCAACTAACCTCCCTACTTGTGCCCAGGCACTGTTCAGATGACTCTTTCCATGCTGTATGTCTGAGAGTTGTTTGCCTACCTTTTCTCCAAGGGCAGCCTCAGTGCTTCTGTGCTCTCCTCAAGTCAAACATGCTGACCTTTAAAATTCCAGTCTTCAAGTCCCTCTGTTTGCAAGAACTCAGGAAATTTGGGCCCTTTCCCTTTCCAAGCCAGTTGTATGGGGAATCATCTTCTCCATGTGCTCCCCTGTGTGCTGGTCTATCTCTTACCTTTCTCCATGACTGCGACTCCCTCCCCACTGCAACGGCCAAGATCCATTTCTCTCTCAAGCCCCATCTCTGTACCCCATATTTTCTTTAATGTGGCCTTCTCTGTACCTTTAGTTGAAAAGTTTGTTCTGCTAGTCTTCAGGTTGATTTCTCAGGTACTTGGGATGATTTGATAGTTATCTAGTTGTATTTCTGGGAGAAGGGGAAGCCAAGGGTCTTCCTGCCTTTTTTTTTTTTTTTTTTGGGGGGGGGTCTTCCTGCTTTACTGCCATTTTCCCATCATCGGAAATCTGGACTCCTTTATTTGTTTATGTTGGTTGCCTGGCTCTGCAGACATCAGAGTTGATGACCCCGGGCTGAGGTGTAAAAAGGCTGAATTAGGATGTCCTCATCCTCTTTCTCTCCATGGTCTCTTGAATACCAAGCAAAAGTCCCTTGAGCTCTTAGATCTTTGTGGACTTTTATATTTCTTTTTCTTTCCTTTTTCCTTCTTTCCTCATCCCATTTCTTCCTGCCTCCTGTGTTTTCCTGAAAGGGCTGTTGATGGAATAGAAAGGACAGCAGTATCAGAAGGGGAAGTGAAAAATAAGCTCTTGGTACAAAATACTGGGTATGTTCTAGGACATTTAGGGAAGGAATGGGAAGAAATTTTGTTTGATTTTAGAATTTAAATGCTGACTACCCTTTGCTTTCTAACTTTATTGGAGATGGTTATAATCCGTTGCCGAATATGAGGTACTAACTCATATTCGCACTGTACTCAGTGTGTCATATATAATTTCTAATCAATTGAGACTCAGAGAAGTAAGGTCCTGTCCTGAGGTTTCATAGCTGGTTACTATGATGGCAAGATTTACTAACTAGATGTAACTTATTTCCAAATCTGTTCCTAGCCACTGTAAACTTAGTAACTGATTTTATATACTTTCTCTTAGTATAGTGGTTTTCTGAATTTTCGTTTTCCTTCTTCCCCTAATCCTGTGGCAAAGACTTCTGCAGATCACCCTTTTTTCTTATCCTATACAAGCTCTTCATATGAAATTAAAAAAAAAACACAATGGTGACATTGTTGTGGTGTTGGGAAAGAGATATGGGATGAGTCCTCTTATTTCACTGGTTTCAGAAGTCACAAGCTGTTCTGGTATTCTTCTCACCAAAGTACAGAAGGAAGCAGCAGGTAGAAGTTTCCCTCTCCAGCTTCATTGCTTACAGTTGGTTCTGAGCCCAGTTTGAAGAGAGACTCTAATACTTCTCACCATACTCTAGATAGTTGTCTATATTTATCATAGGGATTTGAAACATGGGTCTCAAATCAATTTGTCAAGACCACAAAGTAGGTCAGAAGATACTGGGGCAAAACTTTCCGGCATCCTGCCAGCTAGTTTCTTCATTGATTTCTGCATCAGGATTTCCTTAGCTATTCCCAAACCTTATTTTCTCTAATACAGCTTCTAAAACCCAGTATTACTGATCCCTTCAAACATGGAATGATGTGGCTATTCCCCTATGCTGTCACCTATTTGTTGCATGTGCCCATGTGTGATACATGGCACCTGTAGCCTCTTCTGAGTCCAGCCTCCTGTGGGCTTTGCAATGCATATTGTGTATTTGTGTATTTGTTGCATGTTTATGTGTGTGCATGTGCATATATGCTTGTGTATATTCTGAGCATTTCATTCCAAGTTATTCTAACTTGCTCTGTGTCCCAGTAGAGGAATAACAACAATAATAATAGCTGGTGTTTACTGAGCATTTACTATGTGCCAGTCTTTATATATGAGGATTAGATGGGTTAGTACACCAATTCTATGAGGTGGCACTCCTAACCTCTACCTGAACTACCTCTGAAAATTCTTACATCTTGAAAGTCCTTGCCAGAGAGTATTCATGACATGACCCTTGTTTCTGGTCTGACCCTTGCTTTTGATCTATCGTTGAGTAGAATATCAGTCCTTAAGAGTGGTGGGCCTTAGAAACAGAACCTGCTGAAGAATGAATCTGTATAGTGAAGTCAACTAACCATTTGTTGGATGAAATTCAACTTAATTCCAGGCAATACAGCTGTATAAAAACCCAGATGTGGATTCTTCCTTGAGTTTGAATCCTAGCATTACCATATACTGTATGTGTTGTCTTGAACAAATTACTTAAGCCTTTATGAGCTTCATTTTATCATTAGAAAGAGGTGATGATGCTATTATAACTTGGTTGATGTGTGTGCTGAGGGTAAGTACTGTGGTAGTCACGTATGGGATTGGAGGTACAATGGCATGTAGTAGTAGGTAGTAGGTAGCCCTACTAAATTATAACTATTGTAATTTTTCTGATGACCAGCATGTTTAGTTTAAGTCAGTGGCTTGTTGAAGTTTATTTTTTGGTGGTAAAGTTCTTTCATTATAAACTCTGTACCTATATAAAATAAAAAACATTCTGTAATTAGTGTTATATCTAATGGTCCAAAGAGCATTGCTTTTCATATTTTTGTCATAGAAGTGTGATGCTCTCATTTCCATTACCTCCTATTAGTGGAACTATTGTTGCTGCTGTGATTTTGTCAAATAAACCTCTAAGTATGTAAAATCATCCCAACAGTTACAACATAGATTTGGGGGGTACCTAGGCAAGATGTCACATTTCAACTTGTTTTTGCTATAAAGATAAGCACTTCCTAAAATATAATTTCATATATGTAATTCTGCTTTTTATGATCAAATACCAATTGAGTACCTCTCAAACCTAAGAGGTGTGCTAGACATAAAACATCATTCAATAATGATAACAATAGCAGCTAACATTTACTATATTACTGGATTAGTATATGCCAGACACTCTACTTAGCACATCTTTTGGATTATTTTATTTAATCCTCACATAAATTCTTTACTCAGAGGATTTACTATCTAGTTAGAAAAATAGAATTTATGCCATAAAAGTCAAATAGCAACAGAGAGCCTAAAATAAGTACCTAGTATTACCTAGAGACTAATGAAAGACTATATGGGTGTTAACATCTACTTTTAAAAATATTATCTACTTTTAGCATAATTTGAGAATTTCAGATCCTAGATCTCAACTAAGAGAATTATCAAGTCTCCGATTTTCTGATTACCATAAATAAGTGGCAGTCGTTTTTTCTGTTTCTGGAAGCTACTGTGTCTCTGTAATACACTTATCTGTATTTCATTCTGGTATTTTGTATGGTATGACTCCTATCTGTTGCAAATACATATAATTTGCATAATTTAAAGAAGGGTATATAGCATAGATATATGGGTTTGTGTGACAGATAATCTGGGTATTTTACAATTATTTTAGAAGCCATTCCCCATTCTTACCACCGGAGGTCAGCTTGACCCTTTTTCTCTTAATAAAGCTCCAAGTAGATTTTCTTTGTATTGAAGCAGCTTTCGGGACCCCTGGGTGGCGCAGCGGTTTGGCGCCTGCCTTCGGCCCAGGGCGCGATCCTGGAGACCCGGGATCGAATCCCATGTCGGGCTCCCGGTGCATGGAGCCTGCTTCTCCCTCTGCCTATGTCTCTGCTTCTCTCTCTCTCTCTCTCTCTCTCTCTCTGTGTGTGTGTGTGTGTGTGTGAGTGTGTGACTATCATTAAAAAAAAAAAAAATGTTTGAAGCAGCTTTCCAGTTCAGAACTTTGCTTTAAACACATGAAGAATAAAACTGCTCTTAATTTCATTCTCAGAACAATATGCACAGATATGTACATATAGGTCTATACTCATAGGCATAAGGCTCAACTAGGCATAAGGCTCAACGTAGTTAAGAAGCAGTATGTGATGTGTTGATGACCATACATGTGTATGCACATTCTATATGACAAAAGAAAAAGAGACACCAGAAAACAGTGCCTTATGAAAGTGATCATCTATGTTTCATCAAGTGGAATCATTAGGAGAGAATTAGAATTCTATCATTCACTAGATATTAAGTGCCTACTGGATGTCAGGTGCTGTGCTAGATGCTGGAAGAAGGAACAGAATAGACATGGTTCCTGCCCTCTGGGAGCTTGTAGTCCAGTCAAAGAGAAAGATATTGATAAAAATAATCACTCAGGAAGTATAATATTACAGTGGAGCAAAATACAGTATAGGTTGCTATGATAGGATGTAATTTAGCTTTGAAGTCACGGAAGTATTCCTTTAGGAAGCGACATTTAAGCAGAGGCCTGAAGGGTGAGGAGGAGCCTTGGCTGGTTTGAAGGACTATGAGGAGGCCAGTATGACTGGACAGAGGAGAAAGGTTGAGGATGAAGGTCTGGAGTAGTGGCTTGCAAAATTTTTAAATTGCATCTTGGAATAAGCAATGGATTTCACATCGAAACCTAGATTACATATTTGTGAGAAATAAGAGTTCTATTAAACAGAACTAATTTCAGGTGAACTTCTTCTGATATATTTAACTCCCTTATATTTAAAAAAAATGCTGATGGGAAAGCATAAATTGATTTCCATCCCATGGATGGGTCATGGGCCATGGTTTCAAAAGCACTGCCATAGAGGAGGGCAAGAAGCCATAATCTGGAAGGGCCTTCTTGGTCCTTAAGGTTTTCCAGTTTCATCCTCAGAACACTGGGAATCTAGTTCTGAGCAGAGAAGTGTGAGATATGAAAAGATTGGCATTTTCAAAAGACCTGCCTCCCTCCTAGGCTGCTGTTGTAGAGGGTAGATAGTAGGGGAGCTAGAGTGCAAGTGGAGAGGACAGTTGGCAACTGTTGCTGGCCTAGAGGTAGGAGGTAATACTGGCTTGCCGTAGGTTGGGGCGAGAAAGAGAACTCACATGCTCTGGCAAGAATCGTGAACCTTCTCTCCAGAGCTGATGGTTGCTTCTGCTAAAGCTGGAGCTGCTGACACTGCCATTGTGGCTTCCCTGTGAATGTTTGCACAGCTTGATTCTCCATTGGGTACCTAGACCCCTACTTGAACATTGTAAGTACACAACAAATATTTTTTGAATAAGTAAATAATAGGGGGAAGAGAGTGCTGACAATAATGCTATGCTTTCAAGCATGAAAGGAGGACACTGTTTCTTGGTATCTGCATGCCTTTCCCTCATCATTACTGTATGTATGCATAACACCAAGGCAATCACTCTTCTCTACAAATAGATGACTTTTTTTATACTCTGGAAGCTGTTGTGGGTATCTGATACAGTTTATTAATAAGAATATGGCATGAGTCATATCTGCTGCAAAGAAATATAATGCACATAATTTAAAGTATTAATTGATAAAACACAGAAAGATTTTTTCAAACTTGGTTGAGGTTTATAAGTTGAACCATATGAAATTGCTGACATTTGACTTATTTTGACTTATAAAATGGCAAGTTCATTTATGCTTAATCTAATATATTCACAAACGCAAGGAGGTGAATGTGTGTCAGAATTATATTCTGGCTGGAACACTTTGAAATGTTCACTGGAGCCTCAGGCAGGGATTGAGAAACTATAACCGACAGTATCATGAGGCATTGCCCACTGGAGAGCGACACTGTATTCTCTGGTAACTCTTTTCAAATTCGAATTAGACCTATCGTGACCCTTGTGCCCCATGTTATTTTATAGAATTATTCTGTTGAACAATTTCCCAGCCTTCAGACAAGCCATAAAAAAATACTGTGAACTGTTTATCCAACCTAAAATTAGTATTCCCTGCTCTAGTGAAAAGGCTAAGTATGTCATTGATCTTTGAGTCCAAACTACTGTTTTACTCCATAAAAAAATGAACAGTTGTGACCCACTATTGATCATTTGGTCTCTGTAAAAGTATTTGTGCTTGTCTTCCCTCATAGACCTTTTATAGTAAAACCTTCATTTCTGGAATTAGAAGTTATAGGAATATTGTGGTACAGATCAGTAAAAGGAGATTAAATGGAAAATCATTAAAAGATTGGGAATGGAAGTGAATTAAACATATAAGTTTTATTTATGGCATATCTTTTGTTAAATGTCTCACTGAATATTTCTTTTACTTCTTCCATAGATAGCAGGTTTTGTTTTGTTTTGTTTTGTTTTTGCGGGGGCAGTTTGGGGTTTTTTTAGGTAAATGAAATTTGAAAGCTAAGATGGGGTCTGCCACTCATTAATAGATAACCTGGGGGTCTTTTTATTTTTTTAATTAATTTTCAGTTAGTCTTGCTAGAAATTTATGAACACTAAATCTGATATTCTTCCTACTTCAGACTTGTCATATAGTTCTCAGCCACATTATCCTCTAACTCCTAAGTAGTGAAAATCTGTAAGTATTTTCATCCGGAAAATGGGCTTTTTGATATTTTATTTCAGCACCTAAAATAACAGTGATTCTTCTGATGTTGATGAATATAATACAGTATCATTATTTTTCTCCGGAATTCCGGCATTCTAGAGTAGTGGCTCACTCTTGAAGCTTGATTGCCAAAAACAAATGGAAACTCCTTTCCTTTGGCTATAAAATAAAGGTGGATGGGCCCAAAAAATGAGGAGGGGAGAAAACAAGATTGCATTACAAATCTGGCAACATCAGCCACACTAGTAAAATCAAATCCAATGTTGTTTTATGACTCTGAATTTATGTGAGTGCCTAGGATCAAAGGACTCCAATCCCACTGGACTACAGGGTCCAAGGTTCATGGCAAAAACTCATCAAAAAGAACATTTTAGTCGTTTAAGCTTTTCATTTTAATCAGCCTCAGTAATAAAAGAGCCTTTAGGTGTCCAAAAACATTTTGCAAGATCAAGAGGTTGTTTTCTCACTCGTAGAAGCAGCTTTCTTATTGGATCCATATAATGCCTGTGGCCTTAGAGTGTCAAAGGGCCACCGCCTCCACATTGTTTGCCCTTGTGGGATGGTTTCTTTTGATTCTTCTGTGTATTATGTGATAGTAAATTATGGTGTCTGACAGAAGGACCATAAAATTTTCACACAATCTATCAAGCTATTTCAGCCATTTAACGTTTGGTCTCTGACAGCAAGCCAGGTACTTCGTAATGTTTAGACAGAAACAGAGTCTACTGCCGACATCTTGACACATATCTGGAGACAGCTCTGTATAGGAGAAAGAACATGAGGCTTGACAGAAGATCCAGTCTTGAGTCTTAGTGGATACCTCCATGATTGTGGTTTGGGACAGTCTACAAAATGGGGATTCTACCTTACCACAGGTAGGATTCAGATTACCTAGGCTAATGTTTGTGAAGTTGCTATGCAGTGAGAAGAACGGATATGCACTAGGCATAGATTATGCACAGAACCAGCCTGAGTAGTTGTGCATTTTCAATAGGAGACCTGAGTAGGTAAAGGGGAGAGCCAGCCAGAGAGGAGCAAATTAAGGAAACGTTCCTGGAGAACACAGGAAAGGGTACAATCAGAAACCCAGGAATTTGAATTAGCTTTAGGGGAAAGGGAAAAGGGCATAGAAGACAAGCAGAAAATAAAAAAGAATGTGTGCCTTCATCTCTAGACTATGCACACCTTTATTTCATTGCCTCGTTTTAAACTTTGGCCCCCATACGTACGAAAAGAAACGGCTAAGACCACAGATGAAGTAATTATCTCCTGCTATTGGTCCCCTATTGGTCTTCATTGGCTTGGATTCTAGATCGAGTGTCAGTGTTGAGATCCTTCTCGGATCTCCTCCCTTGACCTCTAGGACACTGAATTCTCATTTTTCTTCCTCCTTTGACTATGCTTCTCCATCTTCTTTGCTTCCCCCCAGCCCTGACTCCACAGCACCCCCCAAATGTGACCCTGAGAAAGGTAGCCTTTAGTTACCTTCCATGAGTTGTCTCTTAAAGATTTTATTGGCTGGGGCACATTGGTGGCTCAATGGTTGAGCATCTGCCTTTGGCTCAGGTTGTCATTCTGGAGTCTTGGGATCCAAGTTCCACATCACGGTGGGGGCGGGGGGGACTCCCTCTGCCTATGTCTCTGCCTCTCTTTCTGTGTCTCTCATGAATAAATAACATTTTTTTTTAAAGTTCTCGTTGTTTTGCTGGAAAATCTGCCCTGGGAACTGGTTTCAGTATCTCAAAATTTAAAATTTCTGAAGCCAGTGCATCAATTCTTACAATCCCAGGATTGAAAAGACTCGTCTACTTCTCTCCTTCTGACTTTTCCCCCACCCAATACAAACACAGCATAAAACAGTCTTTTGGGGGGCTGCCCTATATATTTAAGGTTCCACTGTTCTCCTAAGAGTAAGAGTCCAGGTACAAAATCTCAGCCATCTTTGGCAACTTCTTGCTTAGCTTCTGTATCTCGTGGATTGCTAAATTAGGATCATTTTAGCTCCATAGTGTCTTACATATACTTGTTCCTTGGCACTCAGCTTCTGTTTAGGCTCTTCTTCTAATTTAGGCCCTTAGATCTTGCCTATATTCAAGACATGTTATAAATTACTTAGAGATTATTGTTTCTCTGTCTTTCCCACCTTTAGTGGTTCACTATTCTTTATCGAGTTCAAAGTTCTTAGTGTGTGGTATTTCAGACCTTTTAAAATCATACTCAGACTTCTAACTAGTCCTTTATTCCACTATTTTCATATGCTTTCCCATCACTCTGCCTTCTTTTACTTGGATTATTCACAATCTGCCACTCGACCTTTGCCAATCCTTTGCAGCCCAGGAAGGGCTCCTCATCATATATGAAACCATCTCTTGATTTCCCAGGGCTCCCTGCTCAACCCCTTGGCTCTTTTTAGCAAGACTTTTTCTCATCTTACAATCTTGAAAGCAGAGATATTGTCTCTCCTTTGCCTTCTGTGATGAACATAAGATTGACTTAAACCTTCAATAAATAGCAAACAGATGGGATCCCTGGGTGGCGCAGCGGTTTAGCGCCTGCCTTTGGCCCAGGGCGTGATCCTGGAGACCCGGGATCGAATCCCACGTCGGGCTCCCGGTGCATGGAGCCTGCTTCTCCCTCTGCCTGTGTCTCTGCCCCTCTCTCTCTCTCTCTGTGTGACTATCATAAATAAATAAAAATTAAAAAAAAATAGCAAACAGATGAATCTTCTATCACAGTAATACATGCATTAGTGCATAAATTAACCGCTGATTGGTTTTCCCTTTTTCTTCCTCCATAGTGGAACTAGATTTAAACCAAAGTGATTTTGCAGGCAGTATTTTTCACATTTAGAGACATGGGAGAATTATACTAGGAAAACTATGTTCTTGGAACATTTTCAAAACATAATTTTGACAACTTATGGTTTTCTACTGGGAGAATACTCTCTGTTTCTCATTGTCTTAGATGCACATTTATTAGATGTTGCACGTTGAAACAAATTATGGTGAATGTGTGGTCATTAGTGGTGGGTGGTACTGAGAGTATGCAAAGGTGTAACAGAACATGTTTAAAACCAAAATTCTGGGGACGCCTGGGTGGCTCAGTGGTTGAGGTCTGCCTTCAGCTCAGGGTGTGATCCTGGGGTCCTGGGATCGAGTTCCACATTGGGCTCCCCGCAGTGAGCCTGCTTCTCCCTCTGCCTGTGTCTCTGCCTCTCTCTCTTTGTCTCTCAGGAATATATAAATAAAATCTTAAAAAAAAAAATAAAATCTTTGAACACACCAACAAAATTAAACATAATTCTTTTAAGAATGGACAAGTCAATTGGAGGAAAATAAGGCAACCTCTTCCAAATATCTCATTCAATTTCAGCTTTTTGCCTGCCATCACCATTCTGAGGTCAGAAGGTTGTCTAATACTTTTTTCCCCCTCCTTTCCTCTCTTTTTGTCTCTGCAGATTTCAAATTGTACCCAGGATTTATAAATAGAGCTTGAGAGTTTCATTTATAATTTTCATAGGAGATTTTCTAGACTTGTGAGATAGGGATCAGTGGCCAAAGTAACTCTGTTGTCACTTAGACTCAAACATTGGACTCCTACAGCATCACTCACTTCTTGCTCATTAGCAACCTAATTATCTTCTAAAAAATAAAAAAGAGGGGGAGAGGCAGAGGCTGCCAGCTATCAGGAGTATCTCTTGGAATTATTTTACATTTTTCCCCTCTAACCTGCAACCAAATGCCATAAGAAAAGGTTTCTTTCAAATTTTATTTATTTAAAAAATATTTATTTACAGGATCCCTGGGTGGCCGCAGCAGTTTGGCGCCTGCCTTTGGCCCAGGGCGCGATCCTGGAGACCTGGGATTGAATCCCACGTCGGGCTCCCAGTGTATGGAGCCTGCTTCCTCTGCCTATGTCTCTGCCTCTCTCTCTCTCTCTCTCTCTCTCTCTCTCTGTGACTATCATAAATAAATTTAAAAAAATTGTTTTTAAATTTATTTATTTATTTGAGAGAGCATGAGAGAGAATGCTAGCAGTGGGGGAGAGGGAGAAGCAGACTCCCTGCTGAGCAGGGAGCCCAATGTGGGACTCAGTCCCAGGACCCTAGGATCATGACCTGAGTCAAAGGCAGATATGCTTAACCGACTGAGCCACCCAAATGCCCAAGAAAAGATTATTTTTCAAAACCAGTACTGAGGAGATGTGAATGTTGCTGGAAGATTTTGCATAGCAAACCCCCTAAAAAGTAGCTTTTATAAAACCAATTGTATCCAGAAACAGACAAATGTTTCCTTCTTTATAAGCTCCAACTTTGAGTACTGGACTGTTAGGTGCTTTCCTCACAGGTACATCATATTAGCGTTTAATTCTATACTTTTATTCTTACCTGTTGTTATGTTGATACGAAAATATGAAAAGCATATAAAGGAAAGTAAAAGAAAGTGATTGAGAAGTGATTTGCTTTTATATTTGGCAACCATATTTGAGACTGTGGAATGTTTTCATGTCGTAAATTTGGACCAAGAAGAATGATCTTCATGTCCATCTTTATAAAAATCAAAATTCCTTTCTTCCAAACACCTCCACCATTCTAATCTGTTTCATATGTGTATTAATACTGTATTCAACGGCTTGTAGTCAGAAAGCTTTCTATGGCTCCAATGTGTGGTGAGGGGGAAGGTGATGGTCCAACATTGAGATTCCTAGTAATCTAAATATTTAAGTGTAAGTAGTTTGTAGTTATTTAGAATGGAGCCAGTTCATGTTCTCATGAAGGGTGCATGGCATAAAACTGGCAGGATCAAGCTCTTGTAGCTGACAAACACATTCCATGAGATAGTGGCATGTTGTTGGTATAAAACACTACAGCAGTCATGGGGTTTGATAGACATGATATAGCTGGTCCCGTGTCATCCTTAACCTGTGTATTTAGTTATTAACTTTTGAATGACTTGTGAAGAAATTATGTATGAGTGTTCAAGTAATAGTGCCCCTACCTTTTCACATTATTAATAGGTGTAGCTGTAATGTCTAAAATAGAAAAATTGGTGGAGAGAAAATTATAGCCATTTCAGCCCCCTGTCAAACTAAATTTGATGTGACATTTAAGCTTTGCACAGAACAGTTAAACATTTATTTTGAAAATATTTCATGAATTATGTTCAGTGTTTAATCACTTAGGAAATAAGAATTCTGATTTAAATTCATATCTTGTAATTCCTGGAAAACTGAAAAATGTAATTCTTGTAACAATTATCCTTTCAAAAAGCACAAATTATGGAGATGACTATCAATCAAAAGTAATATAGTTTAATCTAAGTTTGGCGGGGAAAAGGGGGGTAGTGCAGGAGGAAAACAAGAATGTGGTTTGTCTATATTCCAAGAGAAAACAAGTCAAAATGAGATCTGATCTTTTCCAAGTTATTGTGTGCCTCATACTTGAGTGTAATTTCACATGCATCTTGATGTTCCAAGTATCGTTAAACATCTAGTAATTGGAATAAATGTTCTGCCAAATTCCATTTATTATCATAACTGTTAAAGGCATTCAGCACCCTAGATTTATAAATATATAATTAATATTCTTATAAAAAAATGGGGGATTTACATTTTTCTTAATCCATGTTTACACAAAGAAGAGATCTGTTTTTAAATATTACATTAGATCTTTGTGAGCTCAAATTAATCAGTGTAATACTTTGCCAAAACTGTTTCTAAAAATGATGTGTATTGATGCCCCCTAGTCAGGGGACCTTTTCTGTGAACTTTTAGAATTCCCTGACCATTATTATAGGTCTCTCTGTTTTCAAGAATAGGTATTACAGATGTGCTTTGTCACTTGTTTCCTGTCAACCTCAATTACAAGGATCCCAAATGAAGCAAGCACGGCTCTAGAAATATTTCTGCCCCTTCCTAGATAGATCGATCTGTAGCCGGAGATGTTTAGTAAACTTGATTGCTTGTATACAGAAACTCAGAAAGAGCGTAGCCACCTTGAAGAATAAACCAGTCACTCACATCGTCACAGGTGCTGTTTCAAGACTTCTTGTCAATCAAGGCATTTCTATGACCCCATCACTTTGGTGTCTATCCTGGTGAAGGAAGATTGGAAAATAAGTCACAACATTTGAATACACATGAGATAACTCATATTTATGACTTCACTTAATCACTTAATGATTTTAAGGTGTAAAGATGTTTGGAACTATAAAAACTCATACCAATAAAAGTGTGTGTATTCAAAACGATGGCATTATTAATATTTTTTGGTGTAGAATGCTAATTTTGACTAATTTGGGGTCAATTTGTTGACCCCCATGTAGGTCCTGTGCTTATTATACAGTAACTCAGTTTGGATGTTCACTGAATGAGACAGAGTTAATCAGGTCTGGATGGAGATGGACCTAAAACTTTGGATTTAGGAATTTCATGAGGCTTGTTGGAAAGAACACAGTCTCACATCAGCAATGCACTTATCAGGACCTAGTTAAGAGATAATAGCAGTAATCATATAAGTCAGGGAGCTTTCATCATATTTGTAAAAGGTGTTGCATGGGCACTCCTCTGAGAGTAGTTCCTTCCTTTTGCTCTTCCCCTTCCTAAGTGAATGCAATAGCTATAGGCACAAGAGCCTTAGGGATGTCTTGGCTGGGGACATTGGAAAATTCATTTATTCAACAACTATCTGAATTCCCTGGCAGGACAGGCACTACTCTTGGCTCTAGGACTACATCAGTGAAAAGGGGAGATGAAAACATTTGTCCTCTTAACTTAATGTAATTGAGGTACTTGGAAGATGGAAGGAGGAAGGGAAGGTAGCAGTAGGTAGAGTGATTGCACGGTAGGAAGAGGACCTGGTTGTTGTACGCTTAAGTTCAGCTGCAGAGCCCCAAAAGAGACGGAGGAAAAATCCACCAAATGGAGTAATTCAGGAAGCCATTAACAGTGGTTTTTCATGAGCCTTTTCAGTAAAATGGTGGCGACTGAGACTGGATTTTGAGAAAGTACACAAAGAATATGGTAAAAATGCAAATACAGCTGACAACTGCAAATCTTTTAGAGCAACACTTGTCAATGAACATAACGGGAGATTTTTTTTCTTGAGGATGGAGTAGAGTTAAGGCACATGTTCTCTTATTTGTGAGAAGGGGGCACATTTGAGAAGAAGGACTCAAGCACTTATTAGGTAGAGGTAAAAAGGCAAGAGAGATATGTGTCAATGAATATGCAAAATATTGCTTGAGAAGAACTTTGACATAAACATTGTGTCTTGTACATAGCGATATCCTAGCTTTTTGTTAAATGATACAGTTCTAGTGCATTTGAATGTTCATTCTCAGGGTATTTGGATCCTACTTAAGGCCTTTTATTTAGAAAATAAGGTTGACTTTTATTTAACTGTGTTATGTTCATCTGTTTCTCTAAGGTCACCATCTAAGCAGGCATATACATATTAATTGTATCCAATATTAAATAAACCCTGGAGTATTTTTCAGTCAGTTATTCTTGATTTCTCCTGGGTACATTATTCTGAGATTCTTTCACCTTCCATGAAAAGTATATTGGGAAGCAAGAGAGAAAATGTGATCCTTGTTTTACAGAATAGAATTTGCCAGCCTATAACACTGATGGGATCATAGGCCTTGGAGATCCTGTGAATAAAAGAGGAAGCTGCTCTAATAGTCCTGTGGAATAGACCGTTTTTATCGTTTTGGTTTCTTCCCCCTAGTCACAGAAACACCACCTGTCAACCTATTGCAAACCCAAAGCACATTTCCTCATGCCCTGATCCTTCCTTGGAGGTAACATTAGAAAAAAACATTAATAGAGAAAATTCTTCATGTTGACCTAAGAATAGAAGACGTTAGGTCTTTTTACTTACAGAAGCAGAGAAGTAGGAACTGGTATCCTTGAAAACACTTCATGATCAATTACAATGAGAAAATCAGACTTGTCATAAATAATGTGATAGGAAGGAGACTGACAGAGGGGAAGTAATGGGACATCACAGTGTTAAAGGCAATGTAACATCCTTCCCAGATCTCTGAGCTCTTAATAGACGTTGCTTGCTCCTGGATGTGTTGTCACATAACAGTTGATGTGAGAGTGATGCTGAATGTAGTGGTACTGTCTTAGATGGTCACCACTAACCCCATCTGAGCCCTGACCTAGACAGAGAAAGTTCCAGAACCTGGGCCACAGGTGTGAAAATGCTATAGCATTGATGAGAAAGGTTAAACTGTTATGTTAGGGAAGCTAGACCTTTGTTCTAGGGACTTCTTTAGATGTTTTTGGGACTCATTTTACTCTGTGTCTGTAGTAATGTCTTCTCAAACACAACAAAGTTGCTTGGAAGTCCAACTGATAAGTGGCATTTTATTAGTATGTATTTATTTTACAGTTTTAAATTTATACAAATGTGTACATATTATTATAATGTCAATCTATAAGATGCTTTTTAAATTTGAGATTCTTTTAAACACACTAAAAATCACCCTTTATAGTGTATAAGTTTTGACAAAACCATGCAGTCATGTTACCATAACCACAATGAAGACATAGAACATTCCATCACCACAGAAAATTTTTCTGTGTGCCTTGGAAGACATCCTCTCTCCTGACCTCAAGCCCTTGGCAACCATTTCTGCTTTTTCTGTCCCTATAGCCTTGACTTTCCCAGATTTTGATATGAATGGAGTCATATAGTATGTGGCCTTTTGAGTCCAGCTTCTTTCCTTTTTTTTTTTTTAAGATTTTTTAAATTTATTCATGAGAGACAGAGAGAGAGAAGAGAGGCAGAGACATAGGCAGAGAGAGAAGCAGGCTTCATGCAGGGAGCCCAATGCGGAACTCCATCCGGGACTCCAGGATTACACCCTGGGCTGAAGGCAGATGCTTAACCACTGAGCCACCCAGGCATCCCCCAGCTTCTTTTCTTAACACTTTTGAGGTTCATCCATATTGTTGGACCTAAGAGTATTCCATTCCTTTTTATTTCTGAGTAGGTTTTACTTTGTGCATGTACCATTTGTTTATCCTTTCCCTGTTGAAGAACATTTGGGTGGCTTCCAATTTTGGCAAAGTGCTAGCGTTCTCCACAAGAAAATCAATAAAATAATAAACTAAAATAAAATAATTGAGTGTATATGTGTATAGAGAGAAAGATTTATTTTCAGGAATGACTCATGCAGTTATGGAACCTGACAAGTCCCAATATCTCCAAGGTGAGTTGACATGCTGGAGACCAGGAGAATGGATGCCATACTTCAGCCTGAAGACCAACAGGTTGGGATCCAAGGAAGAGCCAGTGTTGATGATTCCATTCCAAGGCAGGAAGAGGCTAATGTCTCAGTTCAAAGGAAGTTAGGAGGAGTTTGTTCTATTCAGGCCTTAAACTTGAATGGATGGTGAGTACCATCCCCATTAGGGAAAGCAACCTGCTTTACTCAGTCTGCTTTACTTAGTCTACTGATTGATTCAAATGTTAATCTCATCTAAAAACACCCTCAAAGAACAGTTTGAAAAATGTTTGGCCAAATTACTGGGCATCCAGTGGCCCAGTCAAGTTGACCCACAAGAATAATCATGAGTGACTATTAATAAAGCTGCTAAAAACATGTATATGGATTTTCATTTTAAGATGTCTCATTTCGCTTGGGCAAATACTTAGAAGTGGTATTGTTGGATAACATGGAAAAAGTGTGTATTTAGCTTTATAAGGAACAGGGGAATTGTTTTCTAAAGTGGGGGTGCCATTTTACATTCCCATTGGTCACCTAGGAGAGTTCTAGTTGCTTCATATCCTCACTAGTCCATGATATTGTCAGATACGTCAGTTTTACTTCCTCTCTCTCCCTTCCTTTCAATAAATATGTAGTGGTATCTCATTGTGGTTGAGATAAGGGATGTTGAGCATCTTTTTTGTGTGCATAAATGTTATCCATGTATCTTCTTTCATGTGCTATTTGAATCTGTTTGAATCCTTCCATCCTGGAAGGAGGAGGTTATTTTTTTAAATTTCTTTTAAAATTTTATTTAAATTCAATTTGCCAGTATATAGTATAACACCCAGTGCCGATCTCATCATGTGTCCTCCTTAATTTAATTTTTGTTTTGAAAGTTTTTTTACGTTCTGGGTACAAGTCTTTGTCAGATACATAATTTGCAGATAATTTTCTCCCAGTCTGAGGCTTGTGTTTTATTTTAACACTGCCTTGCAAAAATTGGACTTTTGAAAAATTCCAATTTACCAATTTTTTTGGTGGATTTTGCTTTTGATGGCATATTTAAGACCTCGTTAAGAGTACATTTACTATGTCAAGCACTGAGTAATGTATAGAATTGTTGAATTTCTGTAATATACGTATGAAACTAATATAACACTGCATGTTAATTATACTTCAATTAAAAAAAAAAAACAAAAACTCTGCCTAATCCAGGATCATAAAGGTACTCTTACATGTTTTCATGAAGATGCTTTTTTGATAAACACAAATTTGAATTTAGGAGTTTTAAGTTTTGAGTCTTATATTAACCATAGCATCCAATTACTTTTTTTATTTTACTAAAATAAAATCAGAAAAAAATCACATTTTATAAAATATATAGTTAAAAATGGGAGCAATTTAAAAAATTTCCCTTAGAATCCTAAGGTTATATTCAGTTAAAACAATACCTAAGATTGAAATATGAATTGCAGGGGATTTTTACAGTTGAATTAGTGACAATTAAAAATGGCTGCAGTTATTTTTAATCATGCACATCACTCTGTCTAAAAGCATCAATTATGAAAATAAATCGCCTGTTTTTCTGCTCATTCTTTTGCTTGTCATCAAACAACAGACTGGTTTGCCAATGTAGGAGCCTGCACAGAGCTGATGAACCTGAGCCTTGGCTCTGCTTAATTAAATATGTTAACTCTGCCGTAGCGATATACCTGCATGTATAAGTGCAAGCTTGAATTTTAAAAGAGAGACCAGTGTAGAGTTACAACTTTCCTAATCAATGAAATTTGTCTTCAAAACATCCAAATAGATCCTGAAATATGTCAGGGAAAACTTTGTATTCCAGATTGCCGGAAAAACGTAAACAAAGCCATTAGTATTGAAATGGGTATATTTTTTTTCATATAACTTTATGTCTTTCTTAAAGGCTAATCTTGTTCTTAGGTTAAATATCCTTTTAAAATAGCATTATAACTAAGTGTTTGCAGAACTGCTTAGATACCTCCATGGATCCCAAGATACCTGGTTTGTAAGCCTTCTGATCTTTTTCTAACCTGCTTATTTTACAGATGAAGACAATAGCCAGAGATAAGATGGGAATTTGAGGTTCTACAGCAATCTTATGCTGAACTAAATCCAGGCACTCTGACCGCTATTTTAGTGTTTTTTCCATTACCTGACCCAGTCTCTCCAATTATAGTAGAAAATATTTCTCCTTGGGTCTGTTACTTAGAGAACGAAGACTATCCCTAATTTTGTGAGCCCTTTTCTGGCATCTCAATTTATATCTTGTATAATGAGTGTGCCTTTTGGCTGGGGTGAGCAATTTTTGGAAATTTAAGACCTTTCCCTTCCTAGCTTCCTTAGAGGACATATCCTAGGCCAGAGCCCAGATCTTAATGAAAAACATGTAAACCCTCTTGTTTGTTTTCCTTGTCGATTAGCCTATAATTTTAAATCCATTCAATGGCAGATTTATCAAGTGACTAATCCCTAGGAAGACTCGAAGTGGCAAGGAGAAGGTGGTTGTGGCCTAGGCACACATCATTGGTCATTTATTCAAAATGTTAAGGTAGGGAGCCAAATCCTCCAGCTTACTCATTGAAAATATATTCCGAGAGGTTAGTTTTAAGTTTTTAGGCCCGGAGTGGCCTGTTCTTGTGTAGTAAAAGCAACATGAATAACCTGGGATATCTTTGCTGGACAAATCAACTATGGTCCTTGGTTTTTTTTAGTTCTCAAGGAAAATGTTATGTGTCAATAATAATAATGTAAAATCCATACAGCTCAGCTGTCTTAAAAATTGGGAATAACTCACAAATATTTCTTCTCAGCCAGAATGTCTCAAAGCATGGATTGTTTCTTAATGTCATTTCTCTGACTTTTTTCACAAGATCTGATGCATTATAGATGCTCATTAAAGCTTATTTGAACATTAGATGGTAGTCAGACTTTGGTAAAAGTGAGATACAGTCTGTCTGGTTCATATATTACCACTATGAAGTTTAAGTCCATAAGTAGATATTTGTCACAATCATGTCCTGATCTCTTCCTTGCTATCAGAGAACTATGCTTTGGAAAAGACGTGGAAACTTTTTTTTAATCGTTAATCCCAGAGTTTATGCATAAGTGTCACCTTTACCTTTAGTACCAGACAGAACTCAACAGCTAGCCCTTCCTCACTTGCTCCCATTTGGTAACACTATTTAAGTGACCTACTATCACTTCTCACTTCAAGGAAAAAATATATATATAAGGTTGGGTAGTAGGTGTGGCAAACATAATTGAGGAATCCACTTTATAGTTTCCAAAATGATACTATGGGACAGGTTGACATTGGCCATTAAATGGTGTCCCTTCATAGACAGTTCATGAGTTGAGAAGGAAACAGTAAAGTAATTGCTATAACTACTTGAGGAACCTCAGTTTGTCGCCACATTGAGGATCAGTATTTGCCATCTGTTGCTTCTAAGCTCACGTGTACTTTTCAATGGGTTGTACATACCTTATTGGACTGGCTGTAGTTCCAGTGGTGATAATAATACAACATAAAATTCCAAGTCCTCTCTCTTAATAGAGGAGTTAGTGTGTTGGCTCGTTGCCCAAAAATGTGCAGTCTTGGGTTTGCTCATTAAATTTAGAATTAATTTTTGTGAAAATGAAGTCTGAAAATCATTTTCGTGGATATCCCAAGGTATATCCATTCTGTGACTTACCCTACATTTTGTGATGTTAATAAGTTAGAAATAAAATGTTACCAGAATCCCCTGTGAGTAATGATTTTTTTTTTCTTTTATTCCACAAAAGCACTCTGGGTACAATTAAGTTTTGCTTTGTTTTGTTTCCCAGGTAGGAACCTCAGTTCAGATTTCAAAACTTTTTTTGTTTTCCTTCCCCACTATTTCCTTGGATGATGATCCATGGTTATATTTGTTTATTTTTGAAGTATATTCCTGAATCCTCATAGTAACCTAAGATTGCAAAAATAAAGCATGACCTCATCGAAACAGCAAATTGAGCCACTAGTGTGTTTTCAGAGCACCTGAATGAGTCTGTTTGACCTCATGTGTACATTTGCATTAATAATGAGAGTTGGGACCCTATATGGCTTAGATAATATTGTGCTTTAAGACTTTCTCATGCTTTATTCTAGGAAGTTTTGAGGGAAAGAGATAAAATATTGGGTGTGAAAATTATTAGCATTTTAGAACTAAAGGAAAACTTACTAAGTATTTTATATCTCTCATTTTAGATATTAATAAAATGAGGATGACAGGAAGTAAAAAAAAATTGGAAGTACAAGTAGCTAATGACTGAGATAACCAGGAGTAGAATCCAGATCTTTTGACCCTCAGCCAGTGCTTTCTTCTCCTCTTTCCTAGGAACCAAAAAACTTCAGATCTATTATTTACTCAGTGACTCCAATTCTTTTCCAGAAGAATAGAGGGCAAATATTTTAAATATTTTTGAAAAAGCATCTTTTGTCAAAAAAAAATCTCTATTTTGTGTTGGCATTCCAATTTGAGAATTTTAAATGGGAAGGATTATTAATAACTGAGGATCTGGGATAAGGTGAAAAAAGCTAAAGCGAAAAGGTCTGAATTTGAGTTTATCTCATTGGCAGTTTACTTACTGTCTCTATACCCTTCTTCAACTGGAAAACGGTTACAGTACCAGCCTTGTCAGAGGTCATTGCCATAATTATAAACATTAATGTAATACAAATGCATTGTAAGCCATAGGTAGTATGTAATGTTGTTACTCAATAATTATCATGGACCAGTTTCTTATACCAAATACAAAAAAAAAAAACTAAAAATGAATTAAAGATCTAATGTAAGACAGTGAAACTATAAAGCTTCTTAAAGAAAACATAGACAATAATGTCTTGGACATTGGCCTTAGCAACACTTTTCTAGATATGACTCCTCAGGCAAGGGGACCAAAAGCAAAACTACATTATTGGGACTACTCTAAAATTAAAATCTTCTGCATGGTGAAGGAAACTGTCAATAAAAAGAAAAGGCAACACGCTGAATGAGAGAAGATATTTGCAAATGATGTATAAAATAAGGGTTAATATAAAAAATATATAAAGAACTTATACAACTCAACACCAAAAACCCTCAAATAATCTGACTTAAAAATGGGCAGAGGACCTGAATAGACATTTTCCCAAAGAAGACATGCAATTAGCCAACAGACAGATGAAAAGTTGATCAACATCGGGGAGATGCAAATCAAAACAATAATGAGCTATCACCTCACACCACTCAGAATGACTAGAATCAAAAAGACAAGAAACAACAAGTGTTGGTGAGGATGTGGACAAAAAGAAACCCTGTGCATTGATGGCAGGGATGTAAATTGGTACAACCAGTATAGGAAAATAAAAATAGTAATATAAGAGAAAACACTAATTTAAAAAGATATATATGCTCCTCTGTTTATTGCAACATTATTTAAATGAGATATGGAAGCGACCCAAGTATCCATCAATAGATGAATGGATAAAGAAGACGTGGTACAGGGACACCTGGATGGCTCAGCAGTTGAGCGTCTGCCTTTGGCTCAGGTCATGATCCCAGGATCTGGGATTGAGTTCTGCATGGGACTCCTGCAAAGAGCCTGCTGCTCTCTCTGCCCCTGTCTCTGTCTCTCATGAATAAATAAATAAATCTTAGAAAAAAGAAGACATGGTACATATACACAATGGACTATTACTGAGTCATTAAAAGATAACTGGACCTTGATATTTGTGACAACATGGATAGACCTAGAGGGTATTATGCCAAGTGAAAAAAGTCAGAGAAAGACACATACTATGTAGTGATACTTATATGTCTAATCTAAAAAAACAAAAACCAAACAGACCTATAAGTACAGAGAACAAACTTATGGTTACCAGATGGGAAGGGTTTGGGGGGGGATGGATGAAATGGGTGAAGGGGAGTGGGAGGTATAGGCTTCTGGTAATGGAATAAAGAAGTCAGAAGGATGAAAGGAACAGGATAGAGAATATAGTCAATGGTATTGTAATAAGCATTGTATGGTGACAGGTGGTAGCTAAACATCTGTGGTGAGCACAGTAGAACATATAGTGTAGTTAAATTACTGGGTTGTATACCTGAAACGAACATTGTGTGTTAGCTGTTTTTCAGTTTTAAACATTATTATGAAATACTATTATTTTAGCTTCTGTCCATTCAAAATGGTAAAGTGGAAGAAGTGTGAATTTAGTATCAACCAGATTTAAGTTTCTTTGTCACCATTTTCCAGATATGGGGTCTTATAGAGGTTAACACATCCCCCAGACTGTCTGCCTTGCAGAGTTGCAAGGATTAAATTAAGGCATCTGGCATGGCGTCTAGCACACTTACTTTATGTTGGTTTCTTTTCTCTCACTATCTTGACTGAGCAGCAGCATGGTAGATGATTACTGGAGATAGCACCATTTTTACATGCACAATTTAACTTTGTATTCTACAGCTTTGCATAGAATGGGTTTTACTCCCAAGTCAACTTAAGTGCCATTTTATCTTTTGATTGCTCTTTACTCCTTTTCCTGCCCAGTTTCTTTATTTATTCCTCCTAGCAAGTTCTAATTACGTTGATGTATCAGTTGTGCCTCATGTTTTTGAGTGTCCTTGAGATGGCCTCTTAGTTATAACATGATGTGATTTATTTCTGATAAGAACCAAAAAAAATTATTGATAATAGTTAATTAAAACCAGCTTTTGTTAGCTTTTGGGAATTTTGTCAAGCCCGATGCCATTTTTTTGTTGTTGTTGTTAATAGAGACTGGTTTTTATAGTAATAAGTGTCATGAGACACTTGTCAGGCACCCTAACTGCCATTGTGCAGCCTTCAAAAACAAAATAGAAAAGCCAGGATGCGCACATCCAAAGCCATACAGTCACTGTCTTCTCACCTCACCTGAGCACTCTGTAAGGCCCCAATTCCATCCCTTTGAGGCACTTGATGCTCTTGGGCCCTGTTTTCTTTCCTTCTGGCTGCTCAGACTCTACTTCTCCGAAGTGGTGAAGCTTCAGTTGTGCTTCTGTGCAGTCCCTGGGAATATTCTAACTTTCCCCAGCCTAGAATGTAGAATTTGGGAGAGTCCCTGGAAAAGGCTGACTTACTCTAGTTGTATAGTAGATAACCTGATTTTTTACTGGCCCTGGCAGCACCACTGGGAGAGATTGTTCATAACAACAGAATCCTAACAGATGATTTTTCCACATTGTTTGGCACCATCATGATGTCTTTCATTAGCAGGCACTTTTCCACGTTCTTTTTGACAGACTTGTTTGTGGGGACCAGAGAAGCAAAAGACTCCTTCTGTTGCTTGGGTTTCAGTACAGTGTGTTCTTTCAATGATATCTCTGAGTAGTTGGTAATGTGAAGGATATTAAAAAATAATGAGGATTTGGTAAGGGGAAGGAAGGACCAGCCCCTGAGGAGGCTGGGGGAGTTACCTAGAGTCCAGTCCCTAATCAGATTAAAATCACAAATGTGGTTCAGTTCTACTGGATAGTTTATTATACTTCTGGGATCAGCCTTTAAGACTATTGTGGAAAGTACACTAATCTACCGTATTTTGAGTTGTAAAATTAAAATGAATGTCAACTTTTAGAAATACCCACACCCTAAAAAAGAAAAAAACAACCCTGGATCTTTTATTTGAAATTTGTAGGCAATACGACTATGAAATCTCATAGCTTATGTTGTGCTTGGGACCGTCAAAGAGGAAGTACTACATGTGATTCTGTTTTAAAATTTTTCTGAAGCTGCAAGTCTAGTTGTGTGGGTAAATACAGAGGCACAAAGAAATCTGAATATTTAAAACTAAGGAAATAATTCAATTCCATAAGCATTTATGGATCACTAACTAGCCAAGCAATGTGCAATGTTCAAACATGAATAAGGCATGGTCCCCAACTGCCTGGAGCTTTTAGATTTACAAAGAAGATAAGCATAAATGATATAATGTTATGTGAACCTAGCAAGTTCTTTGGCGACAAAGTCAAAGAAAAACTTTTGTCAAGAGAAGTCAAGAAAAATTTAAGCCAGAAGATTCAGCTGAACTTGACTGAATTTTCCTTTGGGGATTTTGCTAGGTGAAAATGGAGAGAAAAGGTGTTTTTAAGTAGTGCAAATAGCATGTGCAAAAGCATAAAAATGTGAGATTTGAATGTATGCTTGATTCTGTAACGGCGTGGCACGGGGAAAGTATAGGGAAATATCTGGAAAAGTTAGCAGAGGCCATGTTTTAAAGAGCCATGAGGTATTTTGGAAAGAATGTAGACTTACCTGCTGTCAAGAATAACTATTTTCAATATAGGTAATGAAGGGGTAGTCCCCTTAGAGGGACATATCAGAATCGGGAAGGGGCTTTTTCAAATAGCACGTCTTTGTTTGGCAGTTCTGAAATGACCCACAGGTAAGTCATTGCTAAAAGGAATGCACTGATATTGTAGCATCATGCTGTCTCGGCTGTGCTTGGAGCAGAGTGACGATGAAGGACAGTTGCTATTGATTTCAACTCTGTATCCTCTTTGGAATCCCTTGGCAAGCTTTAAGGATATCAGTGCAAGGATACCATCTCAGATCTCTGAGGATGGTCCTGCTCATCAGTATCTTTTACAGAGCTCTCTAGGTGTTTCTAAGGGGGAGCAGGCTGAGAAGCATGACATTAAATAGATATAAGTAAAGCCAGTAAAGAAAAGGAAAATGAAAACATAATGGTTTAATTGGGGTTGTTCTCATAAGGATTGTGAATTTGAATCTTTCTTAGAAGGAGACAGATATAGATTACTAGGCTATTGCAAGTGGGAAGAGGGTACAATTAAAAATGGAGGCAGTAGAAGCAATTCAAGTTATGAGTAGAAGAAGGTGAATAAAACATGGATGGCATCTGGTAAATAAAACCGAGGAATCCTGGAAAGGTGTCAAACGTTAGCACCTGTCTCCTTTCAAATGATATATTGGGATGAATGTAGAAAGAACAAATTTGTGACAGGGACGGGGCAGGGAGAGGAAACTCCTAGTGCTTCATATGATCCAAAGATCATTTAACTAGGAATAAATGGAAGGTTCATAACTATCTTGTCTCCTGTGTATGAGCATCATGTTCAATATGAAAGTAAAGGAGACTGAAAGGAGAGTCACCAGGATTCAAAAGGATTATGTTCTCTTGACCCAACATCATCTGTAGCTTTGACTGTAAGGAAATAAGGCTTGACATTTCATAAGTACTCCTATGACTTTAGGCAAACATTGTCCAGGAAGGAGTACATGATTACCTGACAAAAAGTTCTACTCAGTGATTCACCAAATCACTAGCAGTCCTTCTAGCTGTGGCTCTAGGTAAAGGAGAGGTTTCCATGTGCAAAGTGGATGTGCAAAGGGGCGCTTAACAAGAAGTCGAGTGGAAAACAGGGTTAAAAACTAGCTTTGCCAAAGCCTCAATTCACATAGTATGTGTGGACTTGAGATGCTTCATTATTATAGCTAGGTACAACTTGAAATAATTTTTCTAGGATGTGGACAGATGCAGAGTGAATGAAGTACCTCCCACTTTAATCATTTTGAATTACTCTGCCATGCTGTCCTCCTGAGCCACAATCAAGACAATATCAGAAGGGGTTGTGAACTGGGAAGGGCAAAGATAAGTTGTCTGTTTGGGCCATTTGAATTTAAGTGGTCAGAGGCTTTCTTATTATAATCCCAACATATTGGAATGGAGTACATGGAACTCGGTATTCTTTCTTATTTGGGAATTCTTCATATCAGTGGATACAGATTGTGAGGAAGCCCCTCATGAAATCTATGCTTAGTGATCTGTCCCCCTTACTTTGGGTCTGTGGGTGAGGAGGGGAGTTGAGAGAAAACGGTGTTTGCAAGGGCCCAGATGCATGAAAGAACATGGTCCTGGGAGAGGCAAGATGCTATGCAAGAATGGTGTCTAGGGCATATCTGGGGAAGAGGTAGGAGCCAAAAGTGAAGAAAGTTGACAGAAAATAGATCAGAGGAGACTTCATTAGGTCCAGGCTAAGAAGTTTTGGTGTCAGTCTGTAAGTAATGGCCAATTATTATTTTTTTTAAATATTTAATTTATTTATTTCCTCATGAGAGATGCAGAGGGAGATGCAGGCTCCCTGCAGGGAGCCGGACATGGGACTCGATCCCGGGACTCCAGGATCACACCCTGGGCCGAAGGCAAATGCTCAACCGCTGAGCCACCCAGGCATCCCAATGGCCAATTATTAAGGAGATATTAAGGAATAAAAATCTTTACTTATTAAAAAAAATTCTCCTGGAACCAGTATGGCTAAACTGTGGTCAGGAAGATTAGTTAGGTGGCTCTTTCCTTTGTCCAGAGAAAGAGGACCCAGTGAAAAGTTGAGGCAGTTGGGATGAAAGGAAGGGAATGAATCAGAGAAATCAATGAGGTTGGTTGATAAACCATATGATGGGAATGAGAGAGAGAAAACAAGAAATCCAGTAGGACATCCAGGTTTCTGAATGTGAGGACTGGGAAGATGATGATGCTATTAACTGCAAGAAGGAATTTCAGAGGAGGAACAAATTGAGGTTTGGCAATGATGAGTTCATGATGAGTTCAGACATGTTGAATTTGAGGTGCAGGTAGACCTGTCAAGAGAATAGTTGGAATTATGAGTTTAATGTACCACTTTGGAAGTAATATTGTCTAGTAAGTAATTATTGCTTACCATATAAGCATGCAAGACGGTCTAGAAAGATTGTGTGATAAGGGTAAAATGGCAAGCCAGATGCCTGGGGAACAACATTTAAGGGATGAATGGAGAGAGAGGAGTCTCCAGACTGACTGGAGAGAGCTGAGGAATGGGAGGAAAGTGGGGGTGGGTAGAGAAAGTATATAGGGTTCAGGGAAGCAGGGAAAATCTCAAGGCACGGACAATAGTCAACTCTAACAATACAGCCTAGAGGACAAGATAACTGCAAAGTGCTGACCAAATGTAAGACTCAAATCACAGGATTTCAAAGAGTTGGGGGTGAGGGACAGGAGGCAGAAGCCAATTGTAATTGGATTAAAGGGGAATGGATGAGAAAATAGATGAAGCAAGAGTTGTATGCTTTTTTCACCAAAAATTCCGCTGTGAAGAAGAGACAATGAGAAAGAAAGGGCAACAGATAGAACGGATTAAAGAAGATATCTTTAGGGGTGCCTAGGTGGCTCAGTCGGTTAAGCATCTGACTCTTGATTTCAGCTCAGGTCATGATTTTAGGGTCCTGAGATCAAGCCCCGTGTGGGGCTCTTGCTCAGCGGGGAGTCTGCTTGATGATTCTCCCTCTCCCTCTGCCCATCCCCATTACCCCTTCAAAAAAAAGAGGTATCTTTATTTTTTAAAAGATCTTATTTATTTATTCATAGAGACACAGAGAGGCAGAGACACAGGCAGAGGGAGAAACAGGCTCCACACAGGGAGCCTGATGTGGGACTCAATCCCGGGTCTCCAGGATCACGCCCTGGGCTGCAGGCATCACTAAACCACTGTGCCACCGGGGCTGCCCTATTTTTGCTTTAGATGGATAGAACATGGTGTGAGGAGCCTGCGGAGAACTGAAAGCAAGATGGTGTGGCCACTGGCCTCTGGGATCTGTCAGGCAGCAAAGAAACAGTAATAATGATAGCAAACTTATGTGGCACCTACTGTGTTCCAAATACTCCTTTATATACTGTTTTACGTTTATCGACTCATTTACTTCTCAGCTGTCTTGCGAGGTGGAATCTGTTAGTATCCCCATGGTACTAATGGGGGTCCAGAGAGGTCAAATAACCTGCCTGATTTGCGCTCTACCCCACTGAACTAAGCAAGTGCGCTATAGTCACCAAAACAGTGTATAGGTCCCTATATCAGCTCCAGTGGCTTCAGAAGACCATTGGTTGAGAGGGGGTGGGGCAGGACCAAGGTGTTTGCTGTAGATACAGGTCAGTCATGTGATTGAAGGAATGTTTCTCGGTGGAACGTGTCTTTGCAACTTTTTCATATTAAGAAATTGAAAATTGAAGAAAGTTATTAGTTTATCATTGCTATTTGACTCAAATTTCTTGGAAGAAGGTTAGTTGGGAACAACAGGCAAGAGTTAGTTTGTGGCAGAAAAGAATCAGTCACTGTAATGAAACTGACACGTTGGTGAGGGATTCTGTGGTCATCAAGGCAGGCTGTAGATAGAGGTGGGCAGGGGAGTGGGGAACAGATGGCGATGGGCAGGTCATTGAAACACCGATAATCTTGATCACATAGTTGAATGAAGTTTGAAATTACTTCCAGGCACTTGGTAGTTGAACTCTGGAAAGACTGGGCAAACTTTTATATTTGAAATGTGTTGTTTATCCAGACTTGACAAAGCTTTTCCTGGTCTTGTGCCCATCATTCCACAAAGGTGGCATTATTTGGAAATGTGAAAGAATCATTGAAAATCTGTTAGTCTTTTCTTCTATTAGCATTAGCAACAGTACCTGATAGTAACATTTATTCAGATGTCATATACCTTTTTAAAAACCCTTGAGATGGCACACGATCATCTTCACTTTACACTTGGGGAAACTCAGGCTTGAAGACACAAAGTTCCCTGTATCTGGGCTGCAAACCAGGAAGTATGAATCTAGAGCTCAGGTGCCTAACTTGCTGTACAAGAAATAGATGGTGTCTAGATTTCTCCTGTTTTTTCAGAGTTGCATCAGATGAACACATCATCTCTGTTCACAGATGAAAAAAAATCAACTTTAGAAAAACCTTGACTCTGGCTCTTCTGACCACAGTTATTTGGGAGTTGGTTCATAAGGGGAAAAGACTAGTATAAATACAGATTTCTATAGTATAAAATTAGTATAAAAATTTGTCTTAATGTGGAGAATTTTCACATGTCTTTACCTTCTCTGATGAGGTCATTACAAATATTCTCTACCTTTCCTACGCAAAAAGGAATATACGCTCTTGTATACACTTTGGCGTTCTAGACATTTGTGGGCTGAAATTATAGTGAAGAGTTTGGTTAGCCATCAGGAAGGCCCATAGGACAATGACTGGATAGAACTGTTGCAGTGGTTTTTATCTATCCATCTCTTCAGTATTATGTACTTGTCATGCTAGCTGCTAGGATACAGAGGTGAAGGCAGGTAGCCTCCCTGATTGTATCTCATAGAATGTATAATCTGATGAGAAAGGCAGAAATTAAATAAGGTCATCAGGAATTTTTAATTACCATGAAACTGGATTCTAGAAACCCTAATAACACCATAAATTTGATTGCTTCCCATTTAATCATAGTAGGCTAAAGGCTTTGAAGCCGAGGAAACAGACTAGTTAATGATCGAGAGCATGTCAGCTCTGTGCTAATAAGTGTAAAACCATAGACTCTCAAGGCGTTGAAATACCTGAAAAGATAGGTGTTAAAAAGGTGAATGTCCTTTCCATTTACAACTGCACCAAAAATTTTAAGATATCTAGAAGTAAACCTAACCAAAGAGGTAAAAGATCTATACTCTGAAAACTACACAACACTAATAAAAGAAATTGAAGAGGACACAAAGACATGGAAAACATTCCATGCTCATGGATTGCAAGAACATATATTGTTAAAATGTCTATACTACCCAAAGTAATCTACACATTGAATGCGATCCCTAACAAAATATCACCCGCATTTTTCACAGAGCTAGAACAAACAACGTTAAAATTTGTATGGAACCACAAAAGCCCTGAATAGCCAAAGCAATCCTGAAAAGCAAAGCTGGGAGGCATCACAATTCTAGACTTCAAGCTCTGTTACAAAGCTGTAGGCATCAAGATAGTATGAAACTGGCACAAAAAACAGACACATAGATCATTGGAACAGAATAGAAAACCCATAAATGGACCCACAACTTTATGGTCAACTAATGTTTGACAAAGTAGGAAAGACTACCCAATGGAAAAAAAGTCTCTTTAACAAATGGTGATGGGAAAACTGGACCACTTTTTTACACCATACAGATAAAAAAAATCCAAAATGGATGAAAGACCTAAACGTGAGACAGAAATTCATCAAAATCCTAGAGGAAAACACAGGCAGGCAACCTCTTTGACCTCAGCCATAGCAATTTCTTACTAGTCATGTCTCTGGACCCAAGGGAAACAAAAGCAAAATGAACTATTGGAACTTCATCAAGAAAAAAGGCTTCTGCACAGCAATGGAAACCATGAATAAGACTAAAAGACAACCTATGAAATGGTAGAAGATATTTGCAAATGATGTATCTGATAAAGGGTTAGTATCCAAAATCTATAAAAAACTTATCAAACACTCAGGAAATAAATAATCCAATTAAGAAATGGGCTGAAGATATGCAGACATTCTTCCAAAGAAGACATCCAGATAGCCAATAGACACATGCTCAACATCACTTGCCGTCAGGGAAATACAAAACAAATACAAAACAAAACCACAATGAGATACCATCTCACACCTGTCAGAATGGCTAAAATTAACACGGAAAACAAATATTGGCAAGGATGCAGAGAAAGGGGGATGTTTTTACACGGTTGATGGGAATGCAAACTGGTGTAGCCACTCTGGAGAAAATTTGGAGGTTCCTCAAAAAGTTAAAAATAGAACTACCCTATGACCTGGGAATCATACTACTAGATATTTACCCAAAGGACACAAAAATACTGATTTGAAGGGACACATGTGCCCTGATGTTTATAAAAGAACATTATTAACAATAGCCAAATTATAGAAAGAGCCCAAATGGCCACTGACTGATGAGTGGATAAGGAAGAAGTGGTGTGTGTGTGTGTGTGCATGTGTGCGTGTGTGTGTATACACACATAGAATATTGCTCCACCGTCAGAAAGAATGAAATCTTGCCATTTACAATGGCATGGATGGAGCTAGAGGGTGTTATGCTGAGTGAAATAAGTCAGTCAGGGAAAGACAAATACCATATGATTTCCCTTATATGTGGAATCTAAAAAACAAAACAGATGAACATAGAGGAAGGGGAAAAAAAGAAAAGCAAACCATAAGAGACTCTATGAAGAACAAACTGAGGGTACTGAGGGTTGATGGAGGGAGGTAGGCAGGGAATGAACTGAATGGGTGATGAGTATCAAGGAGGGCACTTGTTGTGATGAGTGCTGGAGGTTTTATGTAAGCGAGGAATCATGAAGTTCTAGTCCGGAAACCAATATTACACTATATGTTAACTAATTAGAATTCAAATAAAAAATTGAGATAAGAAAAAGGTCAATGTCTTAAAATATAGTTTAAAATACTGGGTATGTGGAAGAGAAAAATAGCAAACCTTAATGTTGCCATTTTCTGTGCATTTGTATTGCTTATTTATTACCATATTATGAAAGATTATGAAGTAGACCCAAATACTGATCAGAAACAGCTGTGATGTGGAAACCTCTAGAAAATCCACGTGTGATAGCTTCTTCTCACACCTTTTGTTTCTGCTGTGTTGGCCCAGAAACCCAATAGAAGAGGTAAGGAGACTATGAGGATAGCCAGAAGTATCTCCATTTTTTTTCTTTTTCCAAACCAAAAGTAGTGAAAGATATATTCAAGCATGTGCCTATTGTTATGAACACTTTGTTTTGCATTTGATATTAAAACTGGGTGCAAGTTCTTAGGGGGGCAGTTTTGCTTTAAGCCTTAATCTATGGTAATTATTCCCCAGCAAATTCATAAAGTGAAATTTATAGCCTGTTAAATCCTATAAAGAGTATCTCTGTCTTTCCCTGTGTTGATGTGGGCTCTGCTATGGTGGCCCAGGGATGGCTTTGAAGTTTTTATTTCTGATATTTGTTTTTTTTTTTATAAATTCTTTTGCTTTCTTCCTCACTGCTGTCTCTACAGGCTCAGTTTGAACTTCAGGCATTTCATATCCGAGGGGAGCATGCCGTGGTTACAGCAAGACTAGAAGAAACCATTGAAAATCTCAAACAGGAGTTAGAACACCGATGGCGAGGAGGATGTGAAGAGATGAGAGATGCGTGTATCTCCACTGACGATGATCATCCTCCAAAGACCTACAGAAATGTGTGCATCCAGACAGACAGAGAGACTTTTCTCAAACCCTGTGAAGGTGAAGGCAAGACAATCAGAAATAACCAGATAATACCCAAAAAGCTGAATATCTCCTCTTTAAGTCAGCTTTCTCCCCCAAATGACAACAAAGACATCCATGTACCACTTCAGGCTGTGGAATGCATTTCACCAAGTCAGCAAAAGACATCACCTCCCCCTCCTGCACCACCCTTACCAGCAGTCATCCCTCCCCCTCCCCCCCCTCCCCTCCCCCCTGGACTTGAACCTTTGCTACCAGTACCTCCAGCACCACCTGTGAGTGCTGGACCGCCACCCCCTCCACCCCTTCCACTGCCGCCAAGTGCTGGGCCTCCTCTGCCTCCTCCTCCACCACCGCTTCCTAATTCCTCTACTCTGCCCAACAGTGGGGGGCCTCCACCTGCTCCCACACCTCCAGGACTTGCACCCCCACCTCCTCCTGGACTTTTCTTCGGAGTTGGCCCTTCTAGCCAGTGTCCTCGGAAGCCAGCCATTGAGCCAAGCTGCCCCATGAAGCCTTTGTACTGGACTAGAATACAAATAAGTGATAAAAGGTAAGCCTAAGTCCTCTGGCCCCTTCTCAGATTGTGAATTCCCAGGATTTTGCACAAGTGACATTTTATTCTTACCAGTTGGATATCTGTGTACTGTAGCATTCATTCTCAGATGCAGTACAGTGAATACCTTGGATAAACAAGGTTCGAATGTTTAGGGGGAGAATGTGTGCCTCTACCAGGTCTTGTCTGTATTTATTACAGACTCTTGCTGGAAGAAACAGTGTCTGCAATGTCAGATCCTTCTGTAAGATAAAGGTTCCATTTTACAGACTCTTATTAGAGAAGAGCGGTGATCTAGGTTAGAGCCTTCTCCAACATCCCTACAGCTAGCAAGTAATCATAAAGACATTGAGCCTGAACCTATACTTAGGTTCACTGAAGATTTTTAGAATATCTGTCTTGTCTTTAGATGGAATCCTCAACATTATGATCTGGACATTTAACAGGTATGTGTCATTTTTCGGGTTTTATTAGAAGAGCCAGGCATAGCTGAATCGTTAGCTCTTTAGGTCAGAATTGAGTCAAACAATAGAAAAATCTCTGCTTGAACTCTCATTCCCCTACATGCCCTCACATCTTATGCCTTGTTGCCCTTCAGAGAAAGTGCTGATATAGCACACCTAACATTTGTAGAGCTTGTTAAGCTGAGTCTGTAAGGCAGCAAGATAGGTTGGTTGGAAATTTCCATTCAAATATCTTTGAATCTAATTTCTTCTGCCTCATTTCAGTCTGTCAAGAGGACAATGAGAGAGATGTTGGGTTGCTTCTTCACAATCTCTAGATTTGAAGTCCATTTGTTTGCGAAGAACAGCAAATAGGGAACACATTTTTAAAAGTAAATTTTTTAGCTTCTTCCTCAAATCAACGTGTGGTGGTGAATCTTTCAATTTATATTAACATTTTGTATGTGGAAGACAGGATATGAAAAATAACATGAAATGTACAATTATAAAGCAACTGGAAACCACTATAGGAGGAGTGAGGATTACCTTCAAACTAAGCATATGATGAACTTCGTTGATTATGTGCTTCATATTGGCCTCTTTCCTCTAGCCATGAAATAAGGACCAAGGGTTTATGTGTGGAAAATCCTGATACTTTAAAAAAAAAATGCTGATACTTTGTTATTTCCCAAATGAATGGTTTAAAAGAGAGAGAGAAAAGATCTTGAAATAGCTCCTAATGATTAGCTGCAATACTAGTATTCCTTTTTGTCCCGTTCAAGACTCCGTTGACATTTCCTAAGAAATAGTTTCCCAGAATATTTATTTGGAGCTGTATTCCCTTATTAATGCTCTTGAATTAATGTACCAGCATTCCAGGGTGATGAGTCCCACCTGTGTGCCCTCGGGTGGTATGTCCTGACAGCACGTGTAAGTGTTCCACACCTATGTCTTACTAGCCTGCCCCCACTCCATTCCCCTAAAGACTTCAGCAGCAGCCAACATCCTCCACCAGAGCAGTGGTAGAACAGAACTGCTGGGAGATACGGGCCCTTTGCCCACTGGCCAAGAAGGAACAGAGTCAAGCTGGAGAAAATCATTATGTTTTTCCCACTTTATGTCATTGGCCATTTTGAGAAAGTAAACAATGACATACTCAAGCTCTTACTAGTTTCACTATAAGTTCAGCTTTGAGCGAAATGAAAAGGAGATGAATGTACTGACTTCCCCACACGAAGACTGCAACGTGGCCACTGCCTGCTGCTCCACACATTTAGCCATTTAGCCTCTCCTATCGTGGGTCCCTCAAGATTGTTTTGTACCCTCAGAGCATGGATACTTCTTTTACACAAAAAGGCTGTAGAGGTTCTGTATAGTATTGATTTATGTACAAAACTAAAATTATTTGAGGTGTATTTATCAAAAAGAGAGGAAATGGGCTTTTAGTGTTTTGTACAACCAGAAAGGTGAGCTCTTTGTATATAATATATGCATGATAAATTTTGTACTTGGTCTTCTGGGGAGCCAGGAGTAAAATATGATTTTTCTCTATTATGTATGCACTGCCTCTCATCCAATTAGATGGCTTTTCACTACTGACATGAGCTGATTTTTAACTTCTCCTTTGCATTCTTTGATTTCTATTTTCTGGCTTCTAGAATAGGGAAGAATTATTTAAAGAAAAAGAAATCCTCGCCTATCTACTTTTTTGACTTCCTAATATCTATTTTTCCTTTATCTTTCCTCTTTCTTCCACTTCTCCCTCCTTCTCCCACCATTTCTCCCCTCTAGTCTTTCTTCCTTCCTTCTTCTTCTACCTTCCTTTTCTTGTGAGCTAGATTTCAACATTCAGTCATGAGAGAGGAGTTGGCCATTATAATAGATTAGATGGTCTATAGTGATTGAGTCTTTGGTACCACCCCACCAAATGCTAGCTGTCCCCAACTCACTGAGAAGTAGTATTCCAAAATTCTTTTATTCGTTATTAGATGTAATACACGGTGATGAAGGAAGGGCTCAACCTGCCAAAGCCTACTTACTCTAGAATAGGAGTGGGTTGTAGCACTAGCCCTACTAATGTGAGCTTAGAGTCCTTGGAGCTGAGGCCAAGCAGTACAGGTGCAGGGTTGGAGGGTGGGGGATGGATGGGTCTGAACAATCGAATCTCCCTTATGCATCACACCACCTCCCTCTATATACCCTCTCCTCAGCTTTCCAGAACCTTCATGAGGGGCAGACCAGCAACCCTTAACAGCCTGCATGCTTCAGAATTCCCTGCCATCTTTTCTGTCATCAAGAGCCCCTTTTCTAAGTGCTGCTGAGATAAGCACTTAACATTAATGATGTTTGCATCTCAAATGGAAGTTAAGTGAGTGGTAGAGGTGGGTGGCTGGGGCAGGAACACATGGTTGCATGTACTTCATTGGAAGTCTTCTAGATCTTGGGTGATGATTTTATAGGTATTCATTATACTGTCCTGTGTTATACATGTCACACATATACTCTTAAATGGCTCAATTATTATATTATTTAAAAAAGTGGAGAGAAGTGAATCTGAACACGCCAAAATGTCCCTATTTCATGGGAAAGGCAGCCATATAGCAAAAGGTGAACACAGAAATCCGAGAAGTCCATCTTCCCAACAGTGCTGAATGTGAAAATTACCTTTTAGGGATGCCTGGGTGACTCAGTGGTTGAGCATCTGTCTTTAGCTTAGGGTGTGATCCTAGAGTCTTGGAATCAAATCCCACATCAGACTTCCCACAGGGATCCTGCTTCTCCCTCTGCCTATGTCTCTGCCTCTCTGTCTCTCATGAATAAATAAATAAAATCTTAAAAAAAAAAAAAAAAGAAAATCACCTTTTAGCATCAAAAAATTTTGTGGGCTGCTCCGTATAATAGTAGTTCTTTTAGTTTTCAGTGACAGAGAAAAACATATTAAAACAAGGGGTAGTTACTTATAGACATTATGGATCATAATATATACATATATTTACAAAACAATACATGTGTGAATGAAACATTATTTTTTTCTGTCTACGGGTATTCTGTCTGTGGGTTTAAAAATAAGATAAGAAAGCAGACACTTGGGGGAAAATGTGTTCTGAAGGAAACCCTTCCAAGTGTGGTCTCAGAGGCTGTTCTTTTGTACCCGATTCTCCATATCTTCTCTTTCTTTGTTTCAAAACTAGGGTACCCTTGTTTTTTTAAGACAAAAACAAAAAACAGAAACAAAAAATACAGCCTCCCCATGGCTGCATTAGTTGAAATCTCTGTGGGCCTGGTACAATGAAGTTTTTTGGTTCATTTTCATTGTTGAATATAACTGTTGTTGGGGAAAAGTATTATTAAATCAAGTATTTTTAAATGAGCTCAGTCTATTCACAAAGTATGGGTCCTGCCCTAAGTTAACCTGAGCTAATCCTAAAAACCATTTTTAGAAATACTAGAAAGAGTCCTAAGAGAGAGTAAATCTTTACCTTAGTCGAAGGTGAAGAATTTTATTCTTTTTAAGAATTTTTTAAAAGAATTATCCCATTAATATCTCAGAATTGGTTATCTTTTCAGCATTTATATGATGCTCATTTTCACCCATGATGGAAAGAAACGCCACAGACTGAGGGAGGAACAGCTTACATGGCCTCAATCCTGTGAATCCCAGGGTTTCTGGTCCCACATGATCTCTCTAGATCTCTCTCTCTCTTTGATTGTATGTGATGATCATTCGTTTGTGGAAATGGGTGTCGGCTTTGATGTTCTAGAGTATATTTTGACATTAAAAAGTGTAACATGAAAAGCTTTTCATCAAGCTTTGCTAGAAGGAAATATAAATAAATATATATTGTATATATATTCGTGAGTTATATAATTGTATATATAAGTGAGTTATAAAATGAATAAGAAATTACATGATATTCTGTTCTGAGGTTAATGTTTACCTTGTCATTTTTCTCTTTTAAGCCAAAATGCTACACCAACCTTATGGGATTCCTTAGAAGAACCTGATATTCAGGATACTAGTGAATTTGAGTATTTATTCTCCAAAGACACAACTCAGCAGAAGAAAAAGCCTCTGTCAGAGACTTATGAGAAAAAGAACAAGGTCAAAAAGGTATTGAGTGACTCTAGTAATCATTCTCTTTTTTTGTTGTATGTGGGAATTCATTATGTGCTGCTGGTTTGCTATCATTCTGTTTTCCAAAAATGTTTTGGAAGGTTTTAAGTCACTGATGACAATAGGGAGTCAATAATTTGAGAAATCTATGCTTGTACTTTCAGTCATGTCTGAATTTTCAAACTTTTCTTAATTTAATCTAGACTCTTTTCAGCTAATAATTCTATTGAAAAAATATAAAATTTAACTTGCAGTCAGTGGAAGTAGGCCATATATTATATGGAAAATATGTTTTACTTATTAACTTATTTATAAATCCATTCATTTAACAAATATTTACTGGGAGTGTATTTATGCTTGGTTTTATTTTAGGCCCATGTGATTCAGGATGGTAACTATTAGTCACACGTGGCTGTTTACATTTAATTTATACAATTAGATAAAACTAAAAATTCAGTCCTTTAGTGGCACTTGCCACTTTTCAGTTTTGTTTTTATGGCTAGTAGCTACCATATAGCACAGATTTTTTTTTTTAAGATTGTCATTATAAAAAGTTTTATTGAATAGTATAGTATGAGCATCTGGGATTGTTTGATGAGGAAACCCCAAAGACCTTTGCCATGTGATACTTACATTAAAAATCAATGTTAGAAACAAAACATTAAACTACGCAATAGAGAGGGTAAGGAAGATGAATTTTGGCAGGGGCAGGGTGAAGGGGCGGGAGGAGGGCTTCAGTTTTAAGTGGAGTGTTCAGAATAGTCCTCACGGAGAAGCTGACTTCTGAGCAAAGACATGAGGACCTGAAGTCAAAGGCCACCAGCTATACATCAGAGAGCAAGTTCAAGGTTCCCCGAGCAGTCACCCAGATGTGAAGTTCAATGGCAGCTGAGCCATGCACTGCTTGGGCTGTGCAACCTAGGTCAAAGTCCTTCCTCTCTTTGCCTCCATCCCCTCACTGTAACCTGAGATAATGACTACTCATATCATACTTATTATTCTAAGTAGTTATTAAATGAGGTATGCCTCCATATCTCTCTTCAAGTGGAGGCAAACCTGTAGATCTTTTGGGCTTGATGGTCTTGATCCTGGTGGGTGTATTCAGTGAGCTTATGGCCTATGCTAAAGCTGGGATTTTAGTTTTAGGGGGAGAAACAGGGCACCTGGGTGGCTCAGCGGTTGAGCACCTGCCTTCAGCTCAGGGCATGATCCCAGGGTCCTAGGATCGAGTCCCACATCAGGCTCCCTGCAGGGAGCTTTCTTTTCCCTCTGCCTGTGTCTCTCCCTCTCTCTCTGTGACTCATGAGCGAATAAATAAAAATTTTAAGGAAAGAAAAGAAAAAGAAAAAAACCCGAGCTGAACCAATGCCAGAAAACTCTGAGCCTGCCCTCTGTGCTCCTGGTCACATTTCACACATTGAGATGGATGCCTTGGTCTCTTCCAAGAGTCAGATTTTTTTGTTGTTTCTCGTAAAATGAAAGTGAAAGTAAATTGCAGAGGTTTTGAACAGCTGAGGAGTTTCAGCATCAGAGGCCCAACTTCTTCAGCTTAACCGCAGAATGATTCCCACACAAGGTGACCAGGATGAACCCTGGCCAAATGGGTCTCATTTCTAATGATCGGAGTGGAGTGTATGTTAGAGATTTAGAAGTCAAACATTCTGAATCTTGGTCGTGGGGGCTCAGCCAACTTTGAGACCTACATGGGAATACCTCCTAAGCAGAGCTAGTCTTCATTCCTCGGCCCGCTCGACATTCCTAGTTCAGAAGCAGCTGTCAGAACTGTCTAAGCTTCTGCTGAACTCAAGACACTAGTTTCTATTTCATCTTCTATAATTGCATTTGAAGTTCCTGACTGTCACCGGCAGTGGTTATCAGTAAGAAGTTACATATATTCTTAGGCTGAGCCAGGGATCCTGTTCTATAATATCTTATCATCTGAGGATTAGAAGGAACCTTACCAATCAGTGAATTCAGTGCCCTCATTTGGCAGGTGAGAAACTGATACCTAGAAAGATGACGTGACTTCTTGGGTTTGTACACCGGTAATCAGGAAAGTGTTGGTGACAACAGACACTGGAGAGGATGTACAAGAGCCTCAGGATGTGTCTTCAATTCCCCTTAATTTAAACATGGATTTGCCATGTGAATGATGGTCACAGATTTTATTGAGATAACTGAGCCAATGTTTATAAATGAGAGGGGTCATTAACAAAATCATCAACAAAATACAGCTACACTTGTGCAAATCCAAAATATTTCCTATACTGTAAAAGTATAGGAAAAGTATCCCAAGGTATTTTTTTTCAGATTCAGTCTTCCAGTAGGAACCTAAATCTTTGAATAAAAGGATGCTTTAGGTATAACTCCAACAACAAGATATTTAGATTTAGAGCAGTTTTCCTTTGAATGTATCAACCATTCTAAATACCAGCTGTAATACTTAGATTTGTATCCCATACTTGGGCATGTGCCATCCTCATTTGTGACACCAAACCATTCTGACACTGCAAATATAGCAGTCTCCAAATTGAGAACCAGAGCTGAAAACATCAGCTCCTGTTGGCACCACCAACACTCAGTACTGTCTCCTGTATATTTTTTTGGTCCCTGATAACCTCAGAACACGTCGTTTCACTTTCCCACACAGATCCCTTTTCTATGAAATGGGGAATATCAACCCTTTACAGGTTTGTTATGGGGATAAAATGAAATCATGGTTATGAAATTACTTTAAGTGCTTCCTAAGACTATGTATTAATAGTCTTAGTCTGTGAACCAATGAGAATGTTTTATGAAGAAATTCTTGAACATCATTGTTTCCCGAGGTCATTGAGGAGTCTTAAAATATTAGTATGTCCATTTCTGGAAATATCTGCAAATGGTGATCTCTAGACCATTCCTGTTTTTCAGGATTTATAGAATTCTACAACTTCTCTTATTGACACATGCAGACATCTGGTAGGTAGTTCATCTTACACTGGTTTATATAGTCTTTTGCCCTGTAAAACAGAGTTTCCACTGTCAATATGCCCATACTTCTATAGCCTCTGAGTTACATTTGTTCCTAGGGAAAGGTAGGTCACCTTGACAGGAGCCAGGAATGTGTCTTCATCGTCTTGAGAGTCTTTCTCCCGGTACCTGTCGAAGAAGTGGCTGCTCTGATAAACTTTCCACTTGCTTTCCAAGCCCACCCTACAACTTTCAGAAAAATCAGCATGACCTGTCACTATTTTTCCTCTCTTGAGATGCCAAGATCTCACTTTGAATTATAAATAATCTCTGTGCTTGTTCCCTCCTCTGTAAAGATACATAAAATCATTCCCCTCCCTTTGCCTTTTTAATAGATATTTCCTAAGAATTAATAAGATGAAGACTACTCCCTGAGCACTCCGGGTGAGGGTGGGGACGGGGACCGCTGGGGAGGGGTTGCAATGCTTCAGCAGACACAAGTCTATTGAAACTTCCTGGAGCCAAGAGCCTTCAGTTGTAATTTGGTCACTTTGGCCAGGATCATAGCTGTAATTCTCAAATCCCAGACTTGGTGTCTCAGTTTAGCAGGGAGGGGAGAAGGGTGGAACGAGAACGTTGTTTGGAAGCCTGAACATAAATCTATAGGGTTTTCATACCTGTTGCCTGCTAAGTTTATATAACTTCAGCTTTTGTCAGCTTTTGTATACAGAAATGATTTCTCTGGGCTGCCTTAGTAAGGTATGTGCTTTATTTTTTTCTCCCAGAAGCGGGGATAATTTGCTTTATATTTCTCATGTGTTTGAAAAATGAGCCGTGAGGTTAGAGGTTATCATCGATAGAAATGAGTGAAATAACTTGCCCATGTGTTGATGGCACCAACATATATGACCTTGAGGTCACTAGCGCTGTGTCCAGATTCTGGAATGATAAGGGCTTTCCTGTTCTTCAGCTTAAAGGCCCCTGACTGGCCAGAGCTACTGAAAGCAAATGAGAGCATCTACTCCATGACTGGCACCAGTTTACAAAAGTTGTGCCTTGCAAATTTTATTTGGAAATAAGGTGGCCCAGAAAGTTAAGTTGTATTTTGACTTTATTTGCTTATTAAAAAAAAAAAAAAAAAAAGTGGCTAGAGCTTGTCGATTATTGAGATCAATGATTCTTTCAGAATGTTAAATCTGAATATTATTTTTGGAGCCCAGCTGTATTTCTCTGTTGGCTGTTGAGCAGTAACCCTGCGGACTCCAGCCCCTGGCCTTGTCATGAGGATGCTCATTACGTCCCCAGCCACAAGAGGGCTCCTTAGAATGCCCAGACACTAGGCTTAGAGGCACTGCTTTGAGCAGGGAGAAGGGGAGCCACAGAAGAGTTAACTGCCCCTCAGTGACCTCCTTGTTAAGTCTTGTTAAGTCTCTTCATTGTGGACCATGAGAGCAAATTATCCCCACAAAGTATCGGGAGCCAAGTGTGTATTAAGAAGGCTTGTAGGTATTAGTAGAATAGAAATTATTATTTGACATAGTTCCAGTGCTTAGTTAGCATGAATGATCGCAGTATAAAAATGCGTGCTCTGTTAGGATTAGCCCCTATGTAACTGATCCTGGAATCACCTTCACAACATGCTTGCACGCATGCACACACACAGAGCTCTTTAAATCTTCCATATCTAAAGGGAGGGGAGTTTTAAAAAAAGAGTGAAGATATATTCAAATATAGATTTTGTTTTAAAAAACAAAAAAATCAGGCCACCTGGGTGGCTCAGTGGTTGAGCGTCTGCCTTTGGCTCAGGGCGTGATCCTGGCTTCCCTCCCGGCAGGGAGCCTGCTTCTCCCTCTGCCTGTGTCTCTGCCTCTCTTTGTGTGTGTCTCATGAATAAACAAATAAAATCGTAAAAAAAAAAAATCTGATTAGATATAACAAGATAGGCTAAGAGAAAATCATTCCAAATATTTATTTTTTTAAAAAGCATCCTTCCACCTGGTTGAAGAAAGTTTTGAATTTTTGCCTGTATTTTTCTGGACCTCTTTTTTTATTTATGCTGAATTTAGGCCCTTTTCTAAGACTTATGACATGGACTGGAGCTAGACAGTGATGAGTGCCAATGTAGTGAGTCCCCTGGCCTCCACTTCTGAGCTAAAAGTATGTGAGGCTATAACAAGAATAGGTAAAAATCGTACAGGTGCATTTAAGTCACAAAATCAGGTCGCTGGGTACTTTCTCAACTGAACTTGTAAATGCTTTGCAAAGTGCACACATCTTCAGTATACATGACGGTCATGTGCTCACACAGGTACATGCTTAATGTGGACAGAAATAAGTCTTAATTAACCTTGCATTTATGTAATGTATTTCAAGTGAAGATGACAAGGATTTCAACAGCAATAATGTACATGATTTTGGTTGAGTGTTTGGCACATATTAACTTATCTCATTGTCACAAGAACCCAAGAAGAGGGTTACTGCTATTATTCCCATTTCGCAGATGAGGGATTGTTAGCCTAGAGGGGTTATATAACTTTTCCAGCCTCGCACAGCTTTTTAGTGGTAAGGAAATGGATCTAACAACCACCCCAGAGCTTGTGCTCTTAATTACTTGGGTTTGATGGTCTCAGTTTAACTACAGGTACTGACTTGAAGTTCACTTGGAGAAGGCTGACCTGTATTCCTTGGTCATCGTTTAGTGAAAGAAGCACTGGCTTTGGTGTCATTAGGCCTGGTTTCTATGTCTGGCTCTGACCTTAGCCAACTGTTGAATCTTGGGCAAGTTCCTGAAATTCTCTAGGTCTCTGTTCTCATCTGTTTAAAGACACAAACTTTAGATGAATTACAACGATCCATTGTTACTTCCACCTTGAAAATAGAGGCACTCAAGATACACCAACTTTCCTTTTACTTACTAGAGAGAAGACAGATGAGGGCTTACATGTGAACCAGCATCTTAGCACTCAGCCCCCAGGCACCATCTGCTAGATCAAGCCACTTGATACCATCACTCCATGTTGTGGGAGTCATAGATATGTGGGAGCTCAGGGAATAGTTGTCAATAACCCCCAATTTAAGAGACATAAATGAACTGGAGAATTCTCTTAAAATAAACTAAGTTTCTTTATGTACCGGGGTGTTGAAGGACTGGGAATATGATGGGGAAAATTGCAATGGAAAGGCACCAGAGGTCTTGTCTTCGAGGTAAGTAGTTAGCAGGTGCTGTGTGTGTGTCCAGTCACGTCACATTTCTGGCCTGAGTCTCTGTAATGGTCATGGCATCCAAAGTGCATGTTTTTAAAGATGCTTTCCAGATGCCGAATATCAGATCATATCTGTGTGGACACCTTCACGCACACACACATCTTGAAACCAAGTGTGTACAAGTGTGGGAGCAGAAAGAACCTGCACATTTGGACTGTGCTTCCTTGGTGAGTAGCATGGGATATAATGCACGCAAGCCTCCTGCTTCAGTTTTTTTCCCTCAAAGATGTGGTGTTCTCACACTTGTCTCCACTCAATAGAAAATGCATTTGGCCACATCTGCCACTAGTCAGCCTGGCCAGCCCCCCACCCCTAGGCTGGTTTGGCCCTCCACCATCCGCCCTCCCTCCTCTTTCAGAGTGTCCGGGATCCAGGGGCCAGCCCAGAGTTCAGGTTATACCAGACAGAGCTGCCCATGTGTTTTTCAAGACAGTCTAGCTTGACCCCACGACTATGGCCACACTTCCAATTGTTGATAAAATACCTTTTGGCCCAGAGCTTGATTTTGGTTAGGCCTGACCTGATTTCTCTCCAGCTGAGGCTAATTTGCATGGCTGTAAACACGGGCCTTACAAAGCTCACCAACTGTGATAAAAGCAAAGGAAACCTGAGACCACTGGCAACTCCAAAACCCGCCTTCGCCTTCTGGGCCTGACTCTGAGTCACGGCTCAGCCAGGGAGGGAGGCTGCCAGCATGCAGCAGCTAAAGAAATGTTATTCTGATTGATCTGATTAGGGCAGCAAGGTTAGCCATGGTCAATTTACAAAGACAGTATGAGAAGAAATCATGTGTAGAGCCATGTTATGGGTCAGCGAGGCCCCTGCCAGAAGTTAAGAAAAGCCCCAGCTCTGCCAGGACCATTATCAGATCTCCTGGGTGGGGTACAAATGAGACTGGAAGGTTAGGGGCCCCTCCAATGGAATGAATGACAAAAGGGATTGGGCTGAGAAGAGCTAGTGAATCATGCTTGCTTCCAGCTGGATTGCTTAGCTGCCAAGCCCCTTACATGTGAGTGGGAGAGACTAGGAGCCCCCCAGTCCAGTGTGAGAGGGACTGTCCTAGCTTCTCATTGTGATGGAAAGGAGAGGGTGGAAAGGCTAATTTGAGAAGAACATGAGGCTCTAGATTGACCCACCGAAGCAGCCAGATGGAACCTATTGGGCATTCTGATCCCTTCCTCCACCCAGGAGTGGTTTAATTGGGATCTGGCTCCAGGCTCTGGTTACTAAATAACCTGAGTTTTAGTGTTTTCATTTTCATTAATTACCTTTTATGCTAGGTACCTTATTAGTCAATTAGGCATTTTGCATGTGCAAAATATCCTAGGAGGTGAGAAGGGGGTCTTTAAAAATAATTTAGAGCTGCAAGTACCAGGGGGTTAATTCATGACCTAATTATCACATCACTTTTTACTTTCTTGTAGACTCTTGTACAACTTCCTTAGTTTACAGCAAGCACAAAAACTAACTTTTAAACTTTGCTTTCAAATGGTTATTGCATTTATATTGATTTTGAGGATTTTGGATCCTACACTCTGGGCGTGGTTCTCTTCTTCCCTGTCCAACTTAGGAACATAAATGGTACTTACAACACTGGGATAAGGTGCATTAATTAACAAAGAATTATTTAAAATGTAGCCAACTGAAAGCCATATTACTTGAGCTGGGGCTCATTATAGATAGTTCATTCTGTACTATAATTATGTTACTAATGGAAAAAATGAGACATTGAGATGGTTGCTTAGAGAAGAATGTGATTCAGAATGTAGCAGCAAAATGTCTAAAGTATACAATGTTTAGCCTGATTTAGTTAGACCTTGGAGAAACTGGACCATGTGATGTCTTTGTTTTGTATTACATATCCTCTTGGGGTGTGGCGATATCCACATAACTCAGCCCTGTAGGATGCAGCCATTCATTTGCCACCAGAGGAAGGGGTAAGCCTCTGAGTTTGAAGGTACATGTGGAAGGAGATAGGTACAAAGTCCCTGTGCTTGTCTGTGAGTCCTGTCACCTGAGATCTTGGGGTTTGCCCCAGAGTCACTCACCAAGAAGCCAGTGGCAAGGCTGTCGTGGAGGCCTGAGCTCTAGGCCTCTGACTGGCTGTTTCAGCACACCCAGTACACCGAGAGTCACAACTAGTCAGGACAGAAGAGGGTAGTGTAGTGGTTCAACATGGGTTTCTTTCTGACTCATCACTGTATCCATGGGGAAAGGCTCTTCATCCTTCTAAGGCTCCTCTGTACAATTTCCTCCTCTATAAGGTGAGAATAATAATAGTACCTACTTCAGAGGGGACTCGAGCAGAGTTGCCATTTCTAATTCAGTGATGGCATCTGAGCCCCTAGAGAGCTATAGGAGGTCACTTTTACTCTATCCTTTCTGTGTGTGTCCCACTGGGACAGGACAATGTGATTTTTTTAATGAATTTAAATTGGATGCTCAGAGGTGAATGTCCTCAAGGTGTGCCAAGAGAAAACAATGTAATAGAACAAAAAGGTGAGAAAATTTGCCTCTATTTTCTAGTACTATTTTTATTTGGCTTGGTAATCCATGTTTGCAGTACAGTTTTAAGTGTGCCAGCTGTTGGCAGGGACATAGGTGGCCTGCATGAATCCTTTTAGAACATGTTAAGCTACAAATTAATATAAGCATGTCTAGAATGGCTGATTTAGGTGATGATAGAATTTAAAGTATGATATTTTAGGTTGGTTTTCATAAAAAAAATAGACTGAATAGCTATTATACTTTAATTTTCATCAGCATTATACATGGATGTAATTTTAAGACATAAGCAGTATTATGGGGCACCTGGGTGGCTTAGTCAGTGAAACAGCCAACTCTTCAGCTCAGATTGTGATCTCAGGGTTGTGAGACTGAGCCCCGCATTGGGCTCCATGCCAGGCATGGAGCCTGCTTAAGATACTCTCTCTCTCTCCCTCCCTCCCTCCCTCCATCTGTCCCTCCTCCCTTCTCTCTTTCTCCCTTTCTTAAAAAAAAAAAGAAAAGAAAAGAAAAAGAGTTAAGCAGTATTAAAAGGCTTAAGAAAATGAAAATGTCCTGCTAATATCAATAAATTTCAAGTGTTTTTCATACAGACCACATCCTCTGATCAAACTGAAATTATAAATAAATAGAAAGAGAACTTAAATATGCTAATAACAAAAACCTCCTTGCCTTTTAAATTTTACATTAATACCTGTAAATAATTCATGGATCAAGAAAGAAGTTATAATGGGACTCAAAAAACACATTTAACTCAGAAAATAAAAATATTGGTTATCAAGACTCCTGGAAATGTATGATTATAAGTGTTTATATTAGGAAAGAAAAAGGTAAAAAATAATTTAGCTTTCAAAATTAATAGCTAAAAAATGAAGCCAAAGAAATTAGAAAAATCATTTAAAAATCATAGGTTAAATGACAAGAAAAGCCATTTTTTAGGTCAAATGGGATCAAATATTTACAATTTCATATGCTTCAACCAAATTTTTAAAAATGAGAATGGGAATTTTAAAAACTTTTAAAACAGTACAAAAGATCAGTAAAGTTAAAGATTTGTTCTTTGAAAACGATAAATTGACACACTTTTGGCAGGATTGAGCAGAACAAACATATATAAAAATACTAGGAAAGTAAAAGTGAATATAACTACAAGATGTAATAGAAATGTATAAGATATAAGGGAATACCATGAACAAGCTTTTGCTAATTAAAGAACATGAAATAAACAACTTCCTAGAAAAATATGAATTAACAAATCAGAATCCAAAAGAAACAGAACACCCGAATGCCTATAAATATTAAGGAAATTGGATCAGTAATTTAAAATCTCCCCACAGAGTACCAGATGGTTTGATTACATCAAACAGTTCCTTCTTACACAAAATGCTTTAGAGACTAGAAAATGATGTTACACTCAAAGCTGGTATATAGTCTTGCTAGCAATATCAGACAAGGACAGGAAGTAAAGAAACGTTACAGGCTAATTTCTCCAATAGAGATGTGAAGATCCTAAATAGCAGATTAGCTAATTGAATCCAGCAATGGATAAAAATTACTGTATTGAAAGCATTAAAGTAGACCTAAATGAAAGGAGAGATATTCTCTTTATGAATAGGAAAACCAGTATTATAAAGATGTCAGTTAACCCCAAATTGATATCTAGTTTCAAAGTAATTCCAATCAAAATCTAAATAGGATTATTTGGAGTTTGACAAGCTTATTCTAAAAATTTGTGTGAAAGAGCAGAGGTTCAAAAAATAATGTGACAAACACAACCTTAATTGTGATGTTTAGTAAAAAAGTCACAATAAAATAATTCCACTGGCCTGAAGTTAAACACATGAAAATCCAAGGAATTTTATAGAATCATATATGTATCTGTAGCAAAACTATTTTTCCTTAAGTAAGAGAATAAGAAACATAAAACTCAGAAAAATAAAAAAAATCTGAAAAAGAAAAATCAGGATACTTATTCTATCTCATATCAAGAAAAATAAGGTAGTTATGGTATGGTAATAATTGGCACAGAAAACTAAACAAAGATTAATAGAGTTGAGGGTTCAGAAGCAAAAATCAATATATGATAAATGTGGTATCTCAGTTCAGTGGGTAAAATTGACTATTAAGAAACATTGTAAAAATTGAATATATATATATGTGTGTATATATATATATATCCCGAAGGAAAGAAAATAGATCCCTCCCTCATATCATGAATAAAAATCAATTCCAGATGCATCAAGTACATGAAAGGAAAAAGTTAATAGTTTTTAAAAAGAATATAGGAGCCTATGTTTTAACCTCACATGGAAAAGACACAAAAAGTATAAATCAAATAAGAAATATGTGCACTAAAATAAAAAACTCCTGTTCATCAAAAGATAGCCCAAAAATATGAAAAGATAAGCTGCAAGCTTAGGGAAAACATTCATAACATATGTAACTGAAGAAGAATTACTCTCCAAAATATATATAGAATTTTTACTGATCAGTAATCAGTTGATCACCTTCTACTAGGAAAATAGGCAAAAGACATGAAAAGGCTTGTCCTGGAATGGTCAATGAACATGTGAAGAGATAATCAGCAAGTCAGCAACTAGGAAATGCAGAGGTCTCATTTTATACCCACCAGCTTGGGAAAAATTAATAGTAGAACTGTGAAATTTCAGAGGGATGTGGAATGGTAGGAATTCTCAGTGTGCTAATTGGGAAGTCAAGTGTTGCATGCACTTGGGAAGCACGTTGGCTTTACCTGGTTCATGTGAACATGTACACCCTCTGTTCAAACTTCTACACATTTGTACCAGAAGATTCCTATGATAATGTTTGTAAAGGCTTTGTTTATAATAGCAAAAATATGAAAATGACACTATCACCAGAGTAGATGAGTAGACTGAGGTTAGGGCACAGAATAGAATTCTATACAGCTTTGAAAATTAGTTAACTTATCCACATCGATGATTTTTAAGTGAGATGTTGAGTGACTAAAGTCATGAATAATTCCATTGACTTGAAGGTCAAAATTGTGAAAGCCTATAAAGTTTATGGAATCATACATTTGTGATAAAATTATTTATAACAAAAAATAAAAGCAAGGCAATAATAAACATAAAATCAGAAGAGTGGGTCCTTTGGGGAAGATTTGGGTAAGTTAGAGTGCTTCCAAAGGTGTTAGTAGTTCTCACTTTCTTAACACTATGGACTTCCTATTTTGATAGACAAAGCTTTTTGTATTTCAAAGTTCATTTTACATTTTTTAAAGAATACAATTAACTTCTTAAGTTCATAAATTATAGTTTCTTTACATATGTCTTTTGCTTACTTCTTTCCTTCTGTTCCAGCTTCCAAGTTCCTTTTTAATATTTTTTTGGTTCTGTCATCTGTATTGCATGTTAAAGGAGTCTTCAAATAGTTGGTGATCTTTGGCTGCTATTGCACATATGAGACTGAGGTGTGATAAATCTGGATGGAAGCTCAGTAGAAATGGACAAGATTTGCCCAGTGGTGGATCACATGGTGGAGCAAACAGTTGCAGACCAGCCACTTCAGTTGGGAGTTTGTCTTTTATTTTATTTTATTTTATTTTATTTTATTTTATTTTATTTTATTTTATTATTTTATTTTATTTTATTTTATTTTATTTTATTTTATTTATTTATCTTATTTCTAAAATATTTTATTTATTTATTTGAGAGAGAGAGAGATAATATGGAGTTGCGGGGGAAGGGGCAGAGGGAGAAGCAGACTCCCTGCTGAGCAGGGATCCTGATGTGGGTTCCCTTTTGGATCATGACCTGAGTGGAAGGCAGGTGCTTAACCCACGTAGCCACCCAGGAGCCCCTTGTCTTTGCTTTTAGCCTGATGTGTTTTTTCAGATGGAATTTCTCTAGGTACCTGATTGGGCCTGAGGAGTGATATGTCAGCCTTTCATATCTTAGCCTCAGCAGCTAGCATTCTGACAGAGAGGCTAAGAAAGGATGTGGAATTTTAAAAATTATTCCATTCCACTACAAGACCTCCACTCCACTGTCTACTTTGCCTGATGTCCATGAACCCCAAGTCTTTCTGGTTGAATTCCTCCAGAAACTCTATTTCCTGAACACAGGTGAGATTATACATCTGGCATCTACTTGAACTGTATACCACTTTTAAATTATCCTCTTATTTTTGGCTTCCCACCTCATCATTGCCTCCACGAGCACATGATCCCTCTAATTTGTGCATGTCCGAGGTTCTCCCTTCCCCTGCAGACTATCAGGTTTGTCCTTCCACCATGCTGTGGAATTTGCTACTCTTTTAACGACTTCTGCCTTCACATTTTCTGTTTTGATAATTGCAGGGGGCCTCCTAGTTTCACTGAAGACAGGTTTTGGTTTTGATACTCAGTCCCACAATTTGGGGTTGGTTTTATAGGAGAAAAGGAAGCAAAAGACCTTTCCTTTGCTACCCTAAAACTCATACGCATTTTGATTTTCACGTTTTAGAGGCTATTGCCTTGTTGCAACGTGAGGGATGAGGAGTGTACCTTCTTGCAGGAATGAGATGTATTTCAAGGGTGAGTGCACAGGCCTAGTAGTCAGGTGGCTGGTGACTCTGGGCAAATCACCTACTGTGTGCTTTTTTGCACTTGCCTGCTATCAGGAGGTGATTCATTCCTACGAGAACCTCAGGGTACATACACTGATGACTGTAGTCAGGACTCAGGTAGGGGCTTATTCTTCAGGGATAACAGTAAGTAAATATTTTGGATCACTGTGTTATTCCGTCCACGTGGCGGCCTGCAGGATAGCATATAGCATGTGCTCACTTTCCCTGGTGGATGCACTGTGAGTGCGAGGACAATGATGAAGACTAATCACTGACTCGGGGAGAGGTGCTGGGTTCCATACTGTAAGCCCTGACAGCATGTCATAGTGGATTTAAGGTACCTATACACCTTGCTCTTTCATCTTTCCTTCCTTGCTAGAATTTCCTGGAATCCTTGTGGCATGTTTATTGAAGGAACTCAGTCAGCCTACTGGAAGCAGTGGCTCTTACATCTACTGCTGTTGCCCAGAAGGTTAACAGAGTAGAAGGACTTAGGTTGTAAATAGCTGTACATTTCAGCAATGGGTGCACATTAAGACCATGCACAGGGTTGTCCTAGGTGAAGTGTGTCCATAAAAGGGAAAACTAAAGTAGCCTCGGGCTCCCTTAAAGAAGGGACTTTGAAACTCTTTTGAGTTTTGCCACTGATTTTGCCTCCTGGTGGCTTGAGGCCCTGAAACTAGAAGTGCCCACTTTCACTAGCTCTTCACCATCTGAGCAGGAATGGGAAAGAGCCAGGTAATTTGCATCGCAGTGCACCCTGAATCAAAGGCCATCCATCATTTCTGATATCTTGAATGCAGTGATTATCATATCAAAGACCTCAAATGACATTGAAGATAATAAGATTTCTGTTGCCCATCATCACTACCCAGCTTGGAGTAATTATTAGCATGTGTTCTTTTCAAAAGCCTAACATTCTAAGCTTTGGAGAGAAAAAGCCTTATTTGAGTCACCAAGGATATATAGGAGACTGAATGTCTTAGAATTAAATGAGAAATACGGATAAGTCAGCAAGTCCAAAGTCTTACAAACTTTGTTTTTTAGAATCCTTAGGAGACCAGCATGGCTACCTGCATTCCCAGAGTTGGCCCTTACGTAAGAAAGCAGTCATCCTTGACTGGACATATAGCTTTCGGAGACTGCTAGAGACAGGGGCACATTTCCAGCTGGTCAGTCAGGAAAGAACCTCTGGGAATCAGGGATCTTATAAACCTACGTTTATACATACGTATAAACCTATGTATATATACATATATGTACATGTATATGTCAGTGTGCTAAGTGCCAGTAAGAGTGACCAAACAGGATATTTATTTGAGGTCACCTGACTTTCCAAGTGTGACGTGTGAAGTAGCAGCATAAGCATTACCTGGTAGCTTACTAGAAATAGAAGGCCCTCAGCCCCTGTGTTAGTTTCCTAGGCCTGCCTTAACACACTGGGTGACTAAAAACAACAAATTTATTGTCTCATAGTTCTGGAGGCTGGGAGTCTGAAATCGAGGTATTGGAAAGAGCCATCCTCCCCATGGAACCAGTAGGGGAATCCTCCTTCACCACATCCCATCTGTTGGTGGTTGGCTGGCCATGTCTGCCATCCCTTGGCATACAGCAGTGCAATTCCATTCTCTGCCTTTCTCATTACTTGGCATTCTCCCTCTTTGTCTCTGTGTCTTCCCATGGCCATTTTCCTTTGAGGATACCAGCCACGTTGGATTAGGGGCCCATCTGACTCCACTATGACCTCATCTTTATTAATTACACCTGGCCCCATTTCCAAATCACACCAATCTGAGCTATTGGAGATTCACACTTCAACATATCTTTTGTAGGAGGAATGCAGTTCAATCCAAAATAGGTCCTATCTCATTCCTAGTGAATGAGAATCTGTTTTTTTTTTTTTAATGAGGTCCCTGGTAATTCACATGCACACTAAACTTCTAGAGGATATCCCACAAATTTTTAATTGCCTTTTACGACAGCTTTCTATGGACAACCACAGGCTTTTCCTACAGTTTGTAGAAGTATGTAGGATCCTGATCCCATGGAATCCCAATTTAGGAATAACTGAACAAAAGCTTTCACTGTTCTCCTCAGTGCTGGATCCAGTGAGGAGAGAGGGGAGGAGAAAGAACATTTTACACTACTCATTTTGATAGCCAGGTACATTGCTTGTTGGGATGGGATTTTACAGTAGAACTATAATATGGAAATTTAAAACAACAGTAAAACCTGAGGTAAAGCTTGATGCCTCTGTTATATCTTGGATGGTGAACCACTCTACTCCCATCCCTCCTAAAACAGAGTAAATAAATTCTCCATCCAGCATTAAAGGTTAAGTTATATATGTGGAATAAGCTCCTGTCCTTAGGAGAGTTTGAGCCCTGATGGTTGGAGGCCACCTGAAGCCATGAATTGAATATTTGTGGGTTATCCTGAAGTTATTAACATTTGTCCCAAAGAGAATCCCTCTTTCCTCTCTCTCTTGGACCACTGTAGCTTAGCATTCACACCATCAGTTTAAAAAGCAGAGTCTTGGACAGTTGGGCCTGTGTTTTGTTTTGGTTTTGTTTTATATTTTACTAGGGGTTGGATCTTTTCATAGTCTTCTGTTTTCTTTTTCATTTTCTTTCTACCACGTAGCCCTCTGTCCAACTGCTTCTCACCAGGTCAGCTGTCAGTAGTTAGAATTGTTTCATGCTCATTACAGCCAAGCACTCTTGAAGAGGCTTTGAGCTCTCTGAAATAATAGGATGACATTTCTCACCTCTACCTTTGTGTGATGGTACTTTGGTCCCGCTTGAAGTTGGGGAAATGAATACACTGATGTCTCCTGGTCATTTTCTCTCCTAAGTCTCTGATCAATGGGAAAATGCATATGATTTCATATTGGCACAAAAATTCCCAAACCATCAGGATTATCTCCTGCCCATATTCCCATCCCCCTCTGCCCCATGGTACCCCACCCCCACCCCTGTCTCAGCCTCAGCCTTCACCTGCTGTCATCTTCTCTCCATTTGCTTTCTGAGCAGAATTCACTGGTCTGAAAACCAATAAAAGAGCTTTTCTGTCTCGTCAGTAAGGGCATGGGTTGCCAAATATGTTCTCAGATGCAAGACAGAATGACAATTCGCCTTTTCACATTTCTTGGTGAAGAGCCTAAATCCTTAAAGTAAACTTCATCTGAGCAATTTTATGTGTCCCCAAAAATAAGGCCATGGAAGAGATTCAGACCTAGCAGTCTGACAGAACAGTGAAGCTTAGTTTTCCTTGAAACATTTAGTGGGACAGATAATCAGGCTATGTGTGGAAAGCTTATTTTAATGGCATCATCAGGCCAGTTGATGGAGGCCACTACCCAGAAGCATACCTGGCCATACTGACCCATCAGAAGTGAGGGCTTGTTTGTAGCAAGTCAGGTGACACTTCATAATATGGCACCATGGGGCCAGCCAACTGACTTCTCTGGCTGTGATGCCAAAGAGTGGCAGGGGAGGGAACACAGGAGAAGGGACAAGGAACCTGAGTCAGCATTTATTTTCCTGGGCACCTGCCAAGAAACAATTGCATGTTTCCAAAGAAGTGCTCACTCTCCCTGAGGAGAGAGAGCAAGATGACTGCCAACTCTAGTCTTGCCATTCCCCTCTAGCTGGCCCTCATTTCTGGCATTGACTGGGAGGAGGAATTGCTTACCTGTCCCATCTCCAGTCACTGCCACATTAGAAATGGCATGGAGGGCACAAGAATAGTCACACCTATGAAGTGTAATTGTGTCAATTGTTTCATCCCATGAATTTAAAAAATTTTGTATATAAGGCCTGCATCCATAGGCTATTGTGCTTCATGACCTTGTGTTATCTTATATCACCTCTTAGAATTACCTTGGGAAATTCTCATTCTATCTTCCAAATTAGGTTTCTATTAATTATAAAATAAGAATTTGCAATTTGGCAAGGATGGGGTTGCGAACAGGTGACAGGTCAGTAGGAGAGCACTAAACCCAAGGTTTCCCTGTTGTACCATATCTTGTCCCTAGAAGATGCTGCTCCCCAATCCAGCCAGTTTGGGGTCCACACTTATTTATAATTTCGATGTATCCAGTGTAGGTTATCAGCTTGACTCTTAGAGATTGTAGCCTGTAGGATAGGTTTGTCAGTTTCTGTCTCTACTGTAGGATTCTATCCACCTACCAAATTAGTCCACAAGAATGTCTTCAAGATAAATGCAGCAGTCATTATGAAAGTCCCTGGATCCCTTTGGCAGCCAGTGGCTTACAAGTTCAAGGGATAACTGTTGATGAGATAACCTGATTTCTCATTAGTAGTGCATGTGCTTTAAACCAGCTTCTTAATGTCTGTGGTTTTGCCAAGTAGTGGCATTCAGTGAGTATTGATATGAAGCCTAAGCCAAAGATCACCAGTCTGAAGGCACAAAAATAGAAATATTTTTTTTTTTTAGAATTTTGCTTTGGGGAGGCAGATGGTCTCCTATCTGTGTATTTTAAACTGTCTTCAATTTCCTTGAGAGGCAAACCACTCACTCATTGGTTCTATAGAGTCAAACATGACCTGCACATGGATAATTGAAATATATCCCTGTCATGTAAGTAGATATCTGCCTATATATGTGGATCTTTTATTTATTTGTTTTTGGTGAAGGAGAGGGTGATTCAGACAGAAAAGACAGCAACTTTCACATGCTTTTATTTGCCTAAAGTGCCCAGGAGATATTTATTGGTAATAACATATATGGCCGTATTTAACTAGATGTGGTGCCTGTTCTATGATAAAACCAACTTCACTGGAGATGGAAATCCTGTGACTAAAACTGACGAATTTCAAATGTGAGGACTAAACCAAAGAACAGAGTACCTACCTGATCTGGTATAGGTTTGAATGTGTTTGATATCTAGTGAAGATAGAGGTGTAGAAATCCATTGTCTTCATTTCCAGACAGGGAAGGCTCCCTGGAAGAAGAAGGCTTCCATAATTCTCTTAATTTTGTAGCTGTGCTGAACTCACTTGGCCAAGTAGGCTTCCAGTATTTGTGGTCTATTCAGACCATTTATTTTTATTTTTACTTCTGGCCACATCTGCCAAGCTCAGGCAGAAAGCTGAAGATATATGTGGATTTTATGTAGATGTGAAAAATCCTGCTGGGCCTGGCAGGAGTTCTTTCTCAGTCTGTCTGGCAAGACTTTTCTAGCTGAGTAGTCAGGGTGTGGTTTTTCCAATGTAGCAAATCTGCCCGTTTCTGTCTTAATTCTTATTCAAAGAGGCAGGTTCTTCTAAAAATCCACATATGTAAGAAATAATAATCATTTGGATACACTAGCTCAAGGTGCAGGATTAGGCAGTGTGGGATGTCGGCCTGCCTATCCCCTCTCTGGAAGGCATTGCAGGAGCTCCTTAGGCAATGTAATAGTACGCATGTGTGATATGCCCTAATCCAGCATGAGGCGGGGGTCTGGAAAAGCTTTGCCTTAAACTAGGCATGTCTAATAGGGTTTAACGCAACCTGTGAATTTGCCCCTGCACAAGGTCAGCTTGTAGGTCAGTGGAATGCTGCACAAATTGCATTCTCCTCCAGACTGTAATTATACCTTGGAGAAAGCTGTGTGCTGCCAAGTTCAGCTGACTCCAGATAGGACCAAGATAAACTGAGAGCTTGCTGACGTTTCTCAGACCTGATTTTTAAAGATGTGGTAGAAAGCATCTCTTGTTTAAAAAAATAACAAATGACAGTCATAAAGTTTATGAAGGAGCTTTGTGTAGAGGATGATGAGACTAGCTATTATCTGCCTTCCCTGAGCACAGAAAAAGATTATTTGAAATGGAAGTATGAGGAATTTGAATCAGACATTAAGTGAAACTCCTTGGTGCCAAAAGCTACTTAATACTAGAAAATGAGCTTTATGACAAATCAAGTAATATGCACGTGAGGACAAAGAAAAATGAAAAATAGACATTGAGAGTAGTCACAGAATAGGAATAGGATGAAAAGTTTAGGCCATTTTCACAATTAGCTGAGGTACCACTGTGTTTTCTTTATTTGATGATATAAAATGACTATAACTATGCGTACATTGTATGAAGGTAACCTTAATAATCTCTTAAAGAATGAACTCTCCCTTGTAAAGTCAGGTCCATCTTTAATTTCTGAGCCTACCCAAAGGCAGAAGGTAAAGTATTGTCTACAACATTTGCAAGTTTCTTCAATGCTAATGGTAAACGATCCCAAAACCCATTTCAACTAGTGTATGCACTGAATGAGCAAACTTTTATGGTACTTATACCATCTCATAAATATTCTCTGAAGTATCTTTCTTGAACAGCATGGGGTGGCCACTTTTTTTCCCTAAGAATCTACATGGGGAGGAAGTCACATCAGAAGCTTCAAGGCATAATTCCACCGACTGGTTCCACATAAACATGGAAAAACATTTGTTTGACACTCACATTATGAAACTATGGATTGATAAAATCAGGAAGCCTACCGATGTCCAACAATCAAATATGGTGGCCTGGCTTCAAGGTCTTCTGGAGTCTGAAAGTCCTGGCTGCTTATTAGTTCTAATGCCTAGAAGAACCTTTACCCCATTGGTTATGCAAGATGGAAAGAGCTCCCTTCTATATGTCTAAGCAGAACATGAGCTACCGTGGCATTTGGGGGCTCATGGTCTGACAAGCTTATCATCTTTCAAATCTCTTTCACAGGGTAGTTTTCTGAGCATGAGACCTGGATTTTTGTTTCAGGAAAGGGACACTGAATGTAACTTTGGGAAGTGCTCTTAGGCTACCCAGGGGAAGACTGTGTCCCAAACAGCCATCTCCTTCAAAACCCCCATTTTCAGTGAGTCCTGGCTCATATATGGGAGATTATAGAGGAAGGACAATTAGAATCTCTTTATATTCACTGATCCCTATTAGTAACTCCTTTGTATCAGACTTACTTATATGAGTTTCCCCTTTACACTAGTCTTTGAACTCCCACTGAACATATATATGTGTGTGTGTGTATGTGTGTGTGTGTATGTATGTGTGTATATGTATATATACACCCTTTGCGGTAGTACACCAACATAGGAGTTCGCATATTGTGAATTTTGTTGAATTGGACTGACTACATTTCAGTATTGATGTAAGGATGAGTCAGGGAAGTTCTAGAAATAGAAGGCTGGTCTCCTGACTTTTCTCTTAACAACTAGTTGCCAGACTTTGATGCTGATGACTTTTCATAGCTGGCCAAGAGCCTGTGGCTGCTCAGCATGCTAAAGCTAAAAGCGAGGACTATTGTATTTATAGCTATAGTTCTTAGTCGTATTTCTATTTCTACTTACATTGTAACATTGTTGGGAACCTTTGGCTTGGGCCAACTTCCAAAAAGTGTTAAAATGGCACAGAATAATAACAACTAGTAGGCTTAAATAATGGTTTGGTGTTGATTAATTAAATTGTTTAATTAATAAATGTTTTGATAGAACTTTTGTATTTTAAATCCTGTGGCTATTTTTTTTAAATGTATCAGTTAAATCTCCTACTATAAAAAGGACAGACGATTAAATATCTGACAATCTCAGGAACATTACGGTTCTAAAAATGTTCCAGATAATCCTATGATCACCAGTTCACACTGTTCAGTAATGTAGATATGGAATGTGTAGATGATTAGGTTTGATTTCTTCCAAGCCTAGGATATCTTAGAGAAGCTAGTGGACGGGAGAGAATAAATATCCAATAATAGTTTATCTTTTTGTCATGTGTTCTTTCTCTTCAGAGAAGAATTTTTGAAGTTCACTTTATCTAGAGGTCGCCTTACTAAGAATGCATATAATGTAATGAAATTACATTATATGTAATTATGCGTATAATGAAAAGCAAGGGGAATTTTCAGTTAATAGAGGGTTCTACACAAATTGATCTAGTTATTTGAAATTTTAGCACGATTCTAAAAAGTTATTTGAAAAACAATGTAATAATTATAGGTTGATAACTAGGTGATCATCTTTTTTTTTCAACCTTTTATCATGTTCTCAATCTTTGTTCTCCTTTCTTCTCTTTATTTTCCCCATCAGTTTTCTTTACTCCCATATTCTTCCCTCCTTGATATTTTCTTCCTAGCTACTCTGCAATGAAGGCAAATGCCTCTGATAACAGGTGTGTATCTGGGTAAGGAGTTGTGAGATTCGATCACAAATATCAAAAGAACAACAAAAGTATTGGGTTATCAGAACAAGGTGTTCTTCTATTTTTGTGTCCCTTGCTTCAATGCCCTAGCAATGAGGAGACTACACTTGCTTTATAAGCCTCTTGAGTGTGAAGTATCATTCTCTCTAGAAATCCATAGGGGGCCACTAAAGGAATAAAAGTTTACTGTATCCTGATGCTCACTGCCTCTAATTCACAACTGTCCATTTGGATTGGCTTGTGTGCAGAGCTAGCATAATACCTAGTGCATCATTGGGGGGGACAATAAAAGGTAATTCTCCTCTCTCTTCTTCCCTTAGAAAATGCCTCCTCACCACAGCAATCTCTGTGTAAATCTCTTTCTTTTTGCTATTCAGGCATGTCCTTATTTAAATTTCTTTGCTGTGTACCAGCCTAATAGATCTAGTAATTGGAAAACATAGTAAAAAGGATACAAAGACAATCCACAAGAACATGTTACCAATAGCCAAATGTTTAACCTTACTATTAAATCATTAGAAATGTAGAAGAGTGAAAAAACATTTTACTTATTATATTGGCCAAAAATTTTTAAACTGATCATACCCAAAAGGGTGAAGGACTAGGAAAACAGTCACTCTCCAATACTTGTCAGGAGAGTAAATTGATATCTATTAGAAACAATTTGGCAATATCTATCAAAACTAAAAATGGACGTATTGTTTGAACAACTTCTATAAATCTCTTCTATAGAAATATAAGCTCAAGTGGTTATCTGCAGGGCTGCTCTTTACAGGATTGTTAATAATAGACAAATTTTGGAGAATCTCTAAATGTCCATCAATAGAGGAATACTTAAATTGTGTACCATACTTAAAGTGGTCCTGTCTGCACTGACATGGAAGGTATCAGTAATATATTTAGAAAAGAAAAAGAATTACACAGAACAACGGGGAAAAGTTACAGAACAAAATGTATTGCTTGTCATTTTTATAAAGCTAAAATCCTACACATATGCCTACACATATGTGGCCATGCACACATGTTTAGATCTGGAAGGAGACAAACCCCCATTACTGGGGGGGTGGTAACTTGGCATTGGAACTGGGAGATGAGAGAATATTTCACCTTTTACTTTTTTACATTCTTTATAGTTTGTATTTTTCATTACAGTTAAGCATTTGTTGCTTTTGTAATTAAAAATAATGAACTCACAAAAAGAAAATAGAAAAAAATAACAAATATTTCTCTAAACTTGACAACTCTCCAAAGACCAAAGTTTATACTAGTCTTTAGTCCCAAGCTCAGTACCTGGCAAACAGGAGTCATTTAACATGTGTGTTAAACAAAGGAAATTTTGCCTGTTCCAGTCTGTGTTCCTGTGACCACATTGGCCAAGAGTTGGGCAGAAGCTTCTAAAATATGACCAGAGAACCCACAGAGCACCTCTCTTTTTTCCTCCTCTTCCCTCTTGCTGACACCGTCTCTTCACATCTTGCACAGCCCAATCTTTTAACTGGTTTCAGAAAGATCGGAATATATGCTGAAGTCTTGGGTCAGCCTTTTTAATCACCTGAACTCTCACTTGGTCTGTTGATTATGTATTCTTCCATGTGCTTCCCCTTAATCATTTTACATATTGGACTTAAGGATTTTTTAAAACATATATTCTATTTTTCTTAGCCCTATCTTCTCATTTTCTCCTTGTCATTTGTTTGATATTGTCCCCCACTTCCTAACTTCCAAACTTATAACAAGCTATGGTATTCAAAACAGTATGGTATTACTATCAAAACAAGCATAGAGACCAATGGAAAAGAATAGAGAGTCCAAAAATAAACCCATACAATTATGGTCAAATGATCTTCAATGAGGTTGCCAAAACTACAAAACAGGGAAAGGATAGGCTCCTCCTCAAAAAAAACCCCTGCATATCCACATGCAAAAGAATGAAATTTGACCTTTGTCTTACAGCATAAACAGAAACCAACTCAAAATGGATTAAAGACTTAAATGTAAGATCTGAGACTCTGGGGCACCTAGGTGGCTCAATAGTTGAGCATCTGCCTTTGACTCAGGTTGTGATCCCGGGATCCTGGGATTGAGTCCCAAATCCGGCTCCCCACCGGGAGCCTGCTTCTCCCTCTGCCTGTGTCTTCCTCTCTCTCTGTGTCTCTCATGAATAAATTAATACCTTTTATTTTAAAAAATATGAAACTATAAAATTCCTAGAAGAAAATATAGGGAGGAAAGCTTCATAACATTGGTCTTTGAATTATTTCCTGGATATGACACCAAAGCACAGGCAACAAAAGCAAAATTAGTAAGTGGGACTACATCAAACTGAAAAGCTTCTGCATAATAGAGGAAACAGCAGAGTGAAAGGACAACCTATGGAATGGGAGAAAATATTTGCAAGCCATATACCTGATGAGGCATTAATGTCCCAAAGCATATAAGGAATGCCTACAACTCAATAAAAGAGAAACCTGATTGAAAAATGGGCAAAGAATCAGGGAAATACAAATCAAAACCACAATGAGAGACCACCTCACACCAGTGAGAATGAGGAAAATTAACAAGGCAGGAAACCACAAATGTTGGAGAGGATGTGGAGAAAGGGGAGCCCTCTTACACTGTTGGTGGGAATGTGAACTGGTGCAGCCACTCTGGAAAACTGTGTGGAGGTTCCTCAAAGAGTTAAAAATAGATCTGCCCTACGACCCAGCAATTGGACTGTTGGGGATTTACCCCGAAGATACAGATGCAGTGAAATGCATCTGCACCCCAATGTTTATAGCAGCAATGTCCACAATAGCCAAACTGTGGAAGGAGCCTCGGTGTCCATCGAAAGATGAATGGATAAAGAAGATGTGGTTTATGTATACAATGGAATATTCCTCAGCCACTAGAAATGACAAATCCCCACCATTTGCTTTGACGTGGATGGAACTGAAGGGTATTATGCTGAGTGAAATAAGTCAATCGGAGAAGGACAAACATTACATGGTCTCGTTCATTTGAGGAATATAAAAAATAGTGAAAGGGAATAAAGGGGAAAGGAGAAAAAATGAGTGGGAAATATTAGAAGGGGAGACAGAACATGAGAAACTCCTAACTCTGGGAAACGAACTAACTAGGGATGGTAGAAAGGGAGGTGGGCGGGCGGTGGGGGTGATTGGGTGACGGGCACTGAGCGGGGCACTTGATGGGATGAGCACTGGGTGTTATTCTATATGTTGGCAAATTGAACACCAATAAAAAATAAATTTATAAAAATAAATAAATAAATAAAAGCAAAAAAAAAAAAAGGAAAATGGGCAAAGGACTTAAAAATAGACATTTCTCCAAAGAAGACCTACAAATGGTCAAAGGTGTATGAAAAGATGTTCAACATCACTAATCATCAGGAAATGCAAATCGACACCACAGTGAGGTATCATCTTACATCTGTTAGAATAGCTATAATTTTTCTAAAAGGAAAAATTAAGAAAAGAACAAGTGTTCGATAATATGTGGAAAAATTGGAACTCCTGTGCATTACTGATGGGAATGTAAAATGGTACCGCTACTGTAAAAAACAGTATGGAGGTTCCTTAAAAAAAAAAAAAAAAAAAATAGAACTACCACATGACCCAGCAGCCTCACTTCTGGGTATTTATCCAGAAGAATTGAAAACAAAATGTCAAGGGGATAATTGCACTCCCATGTTCACTGAAGCAGTATTCACAATAGCCAAGAAGTGGAAATAACCTAAATGCCCATCAATAGATGAATGGACAAAGACAATGTGATTTGTGTGTGAGTGTGTGTGTGTTTGTATGTGTAAGCATATTATCCAGCCTTAAGGAAATTATATCACATGCTACAATATGGATGAACTTTGAGAAAATGATGCTAAGTGAAATCAGCCCAGTCTCAGAAGGAAAACTACTGCATGATTCCACTTATATGAGGCATCTAAAGTAGTCAAGCTCATAGAAGTAGAAAGTAGAAGCAGAAAACTTCTAGGGGCTGGAGGAAGAAGGAAATATGGGCAGTAGCTGTTCAATAGGTATAGAGTCTCCATCATTTAGTATGAAAAAATTGTAGAAAACTACTGTACAACAATGTGTTACAGTTAACAATGCTCTACTGAACATTTAAAAATTCATTAACAGAGTAGATTTCATGTTCTTTTATTATTATCATTAAGCCTTCCAATCTAGAAGGTAGGGAGGGAGGGAAGGAGGAAAGGAAGGAAGGAAAGAAACAAGCAAAGAGGTCTTAAGACATACATACATTTAGTGTCCATTGTGCTCCTACCACATTTGGGCTGCTTTTGAGAAACCTTGTATTATTCCACAATTGAAGAGAGATTACATGGAAACTTAGAGGTCTATTTTTAAAGGTCTAGTCAGAGGTAAGGAATTTGGTACAAATAGGGAGGAGAATACAATTGCTCTGACAAATGCTCCCCTTTGGGGAGGAAGCACTACATTTCATACAACTCTTAAGGTTTTAGTCCAGCTTAAGAGTAATAACACTCTTTTCAGACACTTGCCATGTCAAGCCATTAGACAAAATACAAGGATGGCTGATTGTGGTGACATCCTTTCCATAATTCAGCCTGGATGAACACTGCAGAGATATATATGCTTGTTTTTCCCAGTGACAGGTAATCTTACTCTCAATCTTTTCCCCTCTCTCTCAATTCCCTTCTGATTGTTCTCTTGCCTTCTTTTAATTAGCTATTAGAAGAACTTGCATTTAAACCTTGTCTTTCCTGTAGGCAGAATGTGTTATTCATGGTTTTCAGAACTGTACCTAAGTAGCTTGGTGGGTGTTTGTTTGAAGAAATTGTTGCTACCCATTTGTGATCTCATCATAAATTTGATTTCTATGCCTGTCTCCACGATGTCAGTGTGTATGCCATGATGAAGGGTTTTTTTTTTTTAAGATTTTATTTATTCATGAGAGACACAGAGAGAGGTAGAGACACAGGCAGAGGGAGAAGCAGGCTTCCTGTGGGGAGGCCAATGTGGGACCCAATCCTGGACTCCAGGATCATGCCCTGGGCCTAAAGGAGGCACTTAACCACTGAGCCACCCAGGCGTCCCCTGTGATGAAGGTTTAATCAGTCACTATCCTGGACATTTAAGAATGAATCTAGTCAATTCCCAAAGCCTTTCTTCTTTTGAATTTTCTTTTCAATTAGTTCAGGTGATGTTTTATTTGCTTGTTTGGTTCTCTAAAGCAATTTTAACAAAGTGATTTTTTTGGAGGTATAATTGATATACAACATTCATTTTCAATGTACAACATAATGATTCAGTATTTGTACACATTGCAAAATGACTGCCACAATAAATGTAGTTACCATCACCATACAAACAGCCTACAAAACTTTTTTTCTTGTGATGAGAACTTACAGGATTTGCTCTCTTCAAAATTTTCAAATATGTACTGTAGCATTATTGACTACAGTCACCTTATTGGACATTACATTACCATGGGTTACTTATTTTATAATTCAAAGTTTATATCTCTTTACACCCTTCATCCATTTTTGTCTGCCCCCAACCTTCCTCTACTCCAGTGAATATCCTTCTGTTCTCTGTATCTACAAATTTTGTTTTGTTTTTTAGATTCCACATATAAGTGAATTCTATGATAGTTGTCTTTCTCTGTCTGGCTTATTTCACTTAGCATGATACCCCCAAAGTTCATCCATGTTGTTGCATATGGCAGGATTTCATTCTTTTTTATGGAGGAGTAGTATTCCTTTGTATATATACCACATCTTCTTCACTTGCACATCCATCAATGGACACTTAGGTTGTTTCCGTATCTTGGCCACTATAAATAATGCTGCAATGAAAATGGGATGTATATATCTTTTCAAATTAGTGTATTTGTTTTCTTTAGATAAATACCATTTAGTAGAATTGCTGGAATAAGGTAACATTGGCTTTAAATGACACATCAGACCAGATGGACTTAACAGATATACACAGAAAATTCCTTCCAAAAACAATAAAATATATAATTTTTTCAAGTACACGTGGAACATTACCAAAGCAGACCATTTTAGGCCATAAAACAAGTCTCAATAGATTTAAGAAGGTTAAAATCATGTCAAGCATTTTTTGTGACTACAACAGTATGAAGCTAGAAATCAATTACGAGAAGAAAAGTGGGAAAAAATCACAAATAAGTGAAGATTAAACAATATGCTACTGAATAACCAGTAGGTCAGCAAAGAAATCAAGGGAGAAATAAAAAGAATACCTAGAGGCAAATGAAAATAGGAATATAACATGCTAAAATCGATGGGATGCAGCAAAAGTGGTTCTAAGGGGGGAAGTTCGTGAAGATATAGGCCTACCGCAAGAAACAAGAAAAATCTTAAATAATCAAAATTCATACTTGAAGGAACTAGAAAAAGAACAAATGTAGCCCAAATTTAGTAGAAAGAACAAAATAACAAAGACCTGAGTAGAAATAAATGAAATGGAGATTAAAAAGACAAGATCAAGGAAATTAAGGGCTGGTTCTTTGAAAAGATAAATAAAATTGTCAAATCTTTAGCTAGACTCACTGAGAAAAATAGAGGAAAGGCTCAAATAAGTAAAATTAGAAGTGAAAAAGAAGTTACAATTGGTAAGACATAAATACAAAGGAATAGAACAGATTACTTTGAATGACTACATGCCAATAAGTTGGACATTCTAGATAAAATGGATAAATCACTATAGAAACCCAGTGTCCTATGACTGAATCATAGTAAATCTAAACAGACTGATTACTAGTAAGGAGATTAAATGAGTAATCAAAAACCTGCCAACAAACAAAAGCCAAGACCGTATGGCACCACTATGAATTCTACCGAATATTCAAAGAAGATCTAAACTGCATCCTTCTCAAACTTTTCCAAAAAATTAGAGGAAGGAATGCTTCCAAACTCATTTTACAAATCCAGCATTACCCTGATACTAAAACCAGACATGGGTACCACCAAAGAAAGAAAACCACAGCTCAATCAATATCTTTGATAAACATAGATGCAAAAATCCTTGACAAAATTTTAGCAAACCAAACTCAATGGTATATCAAAAGGATCATACATCATGATCAAGTGGGATTTATTCCAGGCCTGCAAGGATAGTTCAATATCAATAGAGTGGGTAGAGAAGGAACATACCTCAACATAATAGAGGCCATATAGGACAAGCCCACAGCTAACAGCATACTCAAGGCTGAATCAGGATCAAGAAAGGATGTCCTCCCTCTCTTACTGCTCTTATTCAACACAATACTGGAAGAACTAGCCAGAGGACTTAGGCAAGGAAAAGAAATAAAATGCATCCAGATTGGAAAGGAAGAAGTAAAACTGTTGCTATTTGCAAATAACCTTAATTTATATATAGACTAAAGACTCTATTCCCAAAACCAGTAGAACTAATAAACGAATTCAGTAAAATTTCAAGGTATAAAATAAATATACAAAAATCTGTTGCATTTCTATATACTAGCAGTGAATAATCCCAGAAATTTAGAAAATAAACTCATTTACAATCGTATTGAAAAGAATAAAGTATCTAGGAATAAATTTAAACGAGGTGACAGACCTATACACTGAAAAGTTTAAGACACTGACAATTAAATTTAAGAAAATTAAATGGAAAGGTATTCTGTGTTTATGGATTGGAAGAATGAATATTGTCAAAATGTCCATACTGCCCCAAGCAATCTATAGGTTCAGTGGAATCCCCATAAAAATTCCAATGTCATTTTTTTTCAAAGAAATAGAACAAATAATCCTAAAGTGTGTATGAAACCACAAAAGACCTCAAATAGCCAAGGCAATCTTGAGAAAGAAAAACAAAACCAAAGTGACTGTCTTAGATAACTAAGCTCTCCAGACTTTACAAGGGCAAGCAAGGACTCAATCTGTCTGGATTACCTCTGTATCCTTAGAGTCCAAAGCTGTGCCCAGCACGTAAAAGATTCACAGCAGGTATTTGTTGAATGAATGAATTCATGGCTGAATACTTACATAAAACTAATGTGGTTTTTCTTAATTTTGTACTGGACTTTTAAAAATCATTTCACTTTAAAATTTGTTTTCAATCTAAGAAAAAGCCAGAAATTGCATTTTTAAAGAAAATATTTGATTATATATAATCTCTTTTTCTTTTGGTTTTGCTTTCATATAAAAAAAAAAAAGTAAAAGACTAAGTACCTACCTTCTTATTTCTTTTAAAAACTCTTGAAATTCTTTATCCCCCAAGAATCTTTCTCTGACTAATGTTGAAATTATTCAACACATTGGACTAAAAAATCAGAACTCCTTTTATCTTTTTTTAAGGATCTTATTTTTTTATTCATGAGATATATATAGAGAGAGGCAGAGACACAGGAGGAGGGGGAAGCAGGCTCCATGCAGGGAGCCCAGTGGGGGACTCGATCCCAGGATCCCAGGATCACACCCTGAGCCAAAGGTAGACGCTCAATCACTGAGCCACCCAGGCACCCAGAATTCCTTTTATTTTGATGAAAACTTTGTATTTACTATATTTTAGGTCTAATAGTTATATAAAAGTAGCCATTCTGAGCAGGGAAAGGAAAGATAAAGGACTGGCAATAACTGATTCAGGGTTGACTGATATGATAGATTGATAATTAGACAATCTTGGAACAAACTCATTATTTCTTATTGTTCAACCAGCATGCGATTCAGCTAGTTTAGTGCCAATATAAACATAGATGTTTCTTACTGGCTGTGTCTTCACTATATTTTAAATGTAAACTTACAAATACCTAGGTGGAAGGGGAAGCATAGCAATTGAGTTTAATTTGTATTTTACCCCACAAAGTACATTAAAAAAAAACTTCAGGTTTGGTGATTTTTTGTGTGCATTCCCTATCGATTTTTGTAGTTGTGTCACATGAGACAAAAGATTGGTTTTTTTCCCCCTTAGTGGCCACTGTGTGATGGATTAGAAGGAACTGATTTGGCTTACTAGGTTTAGAGAGACTAAAACTGTGTAGAGCTCTCTCTCCATAATTGGCAAAAAGGCATTTGGAGTTTATAAGAAGACTGTAAAGTTTTAATATACCTATATTATTATTATAAAAGAACAATTCTAAGCAATTTAAAATTAAGGTTTAATGTACAAAGTATTGTATTGTTTATATTAAAAATAGCACAAATATGAAGCAAGTCAACTCCCTAAGACAGGGAAGTTTTACTTAAATAATCTATGTTAAGAATATACTATATGAGTGCTCTACATATATTATGTCATGTAATTTTTAGAATAAATATACAAAATAAATATAGTCAGCCCTACTCCTTAATGAAGAAGTTGAACTTTTCCTACACATGAAATCACTTTTCCAAGACTGCATCACTGGTAGACAGCTGAGTTGAGATCACACTGATCTTTTCCTTAAACCACTGGGCAGATGACACAGCCAAGAAGATTGGAGGCTCTGAAGTGACCTCAGAAGTAGCAATATGGGAATGTTATCCAATGATAAGTGGAAACATTGTATATACAATTATACATATGTTGCAGTTACAGTTTATAAGTGTTTCAATAAAAAGATTGGAATACAGTATCATAAAGGTTTTAGTTCTTAGATTAGATGGACAGAGTTTGGGCTGGTGTTTTCCCTGTATTTTCTAAAATGTCTATAGTTGTAGGTAAGTCACTTTCAAATTAAAGTCTTGTTAAAAAAAATAATAATAAAATAAAATAAAAATAAAATAAAATAAAAAAATAAAAAAATAAAGTCTTGTTAAAATAGAGTGGCTGTTGCATCAGTTTAGTTCATCAAAGTATCTAAAAGTCAATATTTTTGGTATACTTCTGAAAGATTTCATGGTCATTTGAGCTTGTGTTAATTTTATTTTTAAATTCCAGATCATCAAGTTATTGGATGGAAAACGATCTCAAACTGTGGGAATCTTGATATCTAGTTTGCATTTAGAAATGAAGGATATCCAGCAGGGTAAGTCTCCTCCATCGCTTTTTTTTTCCAACTTTAAAATTTTTCAACATTTTATTGTGAAAAGTTTCAAGCATATAAATGATTATAATGCCATAGTAAATCCCATGTACCCAATACCCAGCTACAAAACCACCAGCTCACTCTTGTTCCATCTGAAGTACCTTCCCTCCCCAGCTAGGGTGTTATAAAGCAAATCCTAGACATTTTATAATTCACCTGTTAAAATGTCAGAACACTGATAAAAAGTTAAGGATGCTTTTTCAAGCATAAATTCTAGTGCAGTTGTCATGCATTTAAAAACATTTACAGTGATTTCTCAGTTCTCATCATACATGTAGTTCTAATTTCCCCAGCTGTATACTCACTAATTCATCCATTTGTTCATTATTAGTTTGAATGTGGGTTTAAACAACTTTTGTGCGTTGTCTTTCCTGTGTATCTCTTGTTTTCTTTTAATCTAGAAGTTTCTGCACCACATCTCACTTTTTTCCTTTATAATTTTTTTTTCCTTTGTAATTAGTTTTTGTTTTATTTTTGTTTTTGTTTTTTTAAGAAACCAGGTCATTTATCCTACGAAGTTTCCCCACATTGTAGATTTTCTGATTGCATTGCCATATTTTCACTTATTATGTTTTTCTGTCCTCTGTGGTTCCTGTAAAGTGTTAGTTTGATCTACAGACTTGATCCTACAGCTTTGCGCAGTGGCATTATTGTAGCCAATGAGGCTTATCCATGGCATGATTATTGCTAATTGAAAACTACAGACTTGATCGAGTAGGGGAAGAATGTTTCATAAATGCTGTTTCATATTACATCAAGAAGTACATAATATCTATTTGTTTCTTTATGTTGTTAGTGGGCACTAAAGATCTTTGCCTAGATTCATTATTTCATTAGAAGTTTGCAAAATAGTGATACACTAACTCTATCATTTCTTCTCCATTGGCTGGAATACTTCTATGGTGAAACACTTTGCTTCTTCATCTACCTGATTATGTCATTGTTTATTAATCCCTTCTTTTTTTTCAAGTGATGCTATTTTAACTTGGTCCTCTTTTGGCTTAATTTGAAATACAACATTTAAAAAAAAAGAAATTTTACTTATATACGTTTTTCTTAATCTCTAGAAAAAATAGACCAAACACTATTGTACCTTTTTGAAATCTGTGACTTGCATGAAAACAATACTTCCCTTTCTCAGTAATCAATTAAATGTAAATCTTTATTTGGACATGTCATCGATAATCTTTTCTGAGTAGTCATAGGATCTCCCATAGGTAGTTTCAGCTGAGTTTAGTGTGGGTTTGACAGAGGAGATACTCTCAAACCACATTGCCCTTCAGGTTTACTTTGTGTTGCTTCTGGGTTGTTTTACCCAGGTACAAAGCAGAAGACTTCCAGAGGTCCTGAACCAAAAGACACTTGAGGAACACACGCTACTTCTCTCAAAGGAGCTTTATTATTAAGGATTTAAAATGTTTGCTTTATTGCAAACATCAAAAGTTCCACGTAAAACTAAAAATATTCTGAAGTAGATGATGGTCACAGAGTATGTAAACAAGCTATTTGTAATACTTAAGCTTAATTAAGTAGAAGCAAATGCATAAGGGGGGATAATAAACCTCAGAAAATGTTGCGGGAGGGGATTTGAATCAGGGCCACCATCAAAATGAGATGAGGATTCTTTAGCGATTATAGGGGCCGGATATTCTAGAAGAATTGAGTTTCTGGTAAATTCAAACCAGGAAACTGTGGTGCCCCATCAAAGGGGAAAAATGGAAAAAAATAAACAGATAAATCAGTAGGAAAATGTATGATCTTTTGTCAAAGACAAGCTTTTTTGATGTAGTCTGAGTTTGGAAAGCAATTCTCCAGACCTAGTGGCAGAGTCTTATCCTAAACAACAGTACTCTTCCTAAGTTTGTTGAAAACCAAACATGCTGGGTTTCATCACCATGATGTATGGCACCATGGAAATGAGTCTTCTTAATGGCAGCAGCACCTTAGGCTCGATTCAGTTCTTCTTAGGCATGGTGCTGTAGTGTATCAGGTTGCCGTATTAGGACAGTCATTCCAGCCACATGGTGTTCCAGTTTCCAACTCTAGACTATAAACCTTCCCATGGAGTCTCATTGGAGTGAGTGCTCATTGTGAGTTAGATAAGAGATTAGCTTACCTGTACCTTCTCCAAGACTCTACTCTTGACAAGAACACACTTACATGAAGCAGGAGCAGACTTAGTGTCAGCATTGGAAATACCAGTTGTAGCATCACAGATCTGTAGGACTTGTGGGCACCATTTTAGTTCTTCCTCCTGTTTAAAGGACCTCCATTCCCCATCATAGAGTTGGCTCCTACATTCTTAAAAAAAAAAAAAAAAAATCACCTCTATTCCATGTCTTCATTTAGTAATGCATTCCAGATGAATAAAACCCGAGCTTAATTTTTCTTTAGAATCATTTGACTGACACTGGCATCTGAAGGTCACTCAGGAGCCCAAGCTGTGTCAGTTACATTTCGTTCTGAGTCTGTGTCTGGTCGTGAATGGAATGCACTTGGCCTTGTGTTGTCATCGTGATGAAAGGACTCCCTGTGCTGATGTTGGCCCAGAAAGCGTGTTTTAACATGAGAGAGGCTGCAGTGAGGTCTGATCGGGGGCCAGCCAGCTGGCAGCCAGGCAAGGTCACACAGCACATCAGCCCTGGTGAAATGACCACAGTCCAGAGACTGTTCTCCAGCCTTTGGCCATACATTTGCCTTTGTCAGTGCACAAAGACAGACACACTAACTTATATTTCCCAAACTCACAAGGAGCTGATGTATAAACCAAAAAAATGAGCATATTCACTTCGGGGAAAAGATTTTTCCTCTGTCATGATGAAAATATTTATCACATCTGCTCATCGTTGAGTCCATATCACTTGCCTCTTCTCTCAGTGTATATTTGTGTATGCTTTTTTTTTTTCATCCTTGCTGGGACAGCAGTGTGGTCACCTTGATAATAGTTTTGGGTATGTTGGTTCATACTCATTTCCCAGAGCTGGATAATCTGCTTTTTCCTGGTTCAACTCTTAAAAGGCAACCTTGTCTTCCTCACTGGGAAAGGCAGTCACTTTTCTGTTGTCCACTAGACACTGCCTATAATGTATATTCAAGAAGTAGAATTTTGGAAGCTCTGTACATCCAGGTCTTACAGATAGCAAGTTGGTTCCTTTATGTCATGTTACAGTTTTTTCCCTAAGAATTTCTCTGATAATTAAGCCTTGTTTACAACTAATTGAGGTAATGTATCACATATAAAGGCCACTTGTTTTTTTTTTTTTTGAGAAATTTAATTTGATTAAAAAAATAGACTAAACCTTAGAATAGATGGAATCAGAATGTCATCTATTGCTCTCTAGTGAGTGCATTGAGACAAAACTTCCTTCCTGCCTTCCCTCCCTCAGTAAATATGGATTGAATGCTCGTTCTGTATCAGGCACCATGACCACCACCGCATGTAAGCTCCAGACTCTCTGACACTCTCAGAAGTGCATAGGATGGTGGGGGAGAGGGAGTACATAAAGCAGCCTACAAGGACAAGAGAGCTGTCTCTGAAATAACAGGAGTAGTATCTTGACCTCTCCTGTGAAGTCTTAAAGGATGAAACAATGGTCCCCCCACACAGAGGAGTTTTTCCAGCTGAGAACAGAAGGCATGTGAGGAGGCCCTGCCCCAATATATAGATCACATGTGAATGTGGGCTGTTTTCGGGGATGGGGCTGGAAGGGCTCTGAATATCATCACATGAAATTTGGACATTACCCCATGAGTAATAGGGTAAGAGAATTTATGAGTATCAGTGCTGTGACCTAAGTCTGAGTACAGAATACCTCTCAGGCTATAGAAGAATGGCCTCCAAAGGTCTTGTGTACTCTGGCCCCAGCCGGTACCTGCTACTTTCCTTGGTGGTTTTTGTTTCCCATCTCACTGCATGCTAACCATAGCAGTCCTCTTTGATTCCTTAAGAATCAAAGTTCTTTTCTTTTTCTGTGTCTTTGAAGGCATAACACTTTTTGAAGGAGCAGCATTGCACATTCCCTCTGTTTGAAAGGCTTTTCCACCCCTCTATAGCTAGCTCCTCAGAGAGGAGCTTTCTTAGGTTTTTAGCACATAGGATGCCTCAGAGACCCTCCCAAACTTAAGCTAAGTTAATTCTCTTATGTTCCACCCTGCATTCAATATTTCATTTGTTCTTCTACTAATGTTTTCATGTACATCCACCACCAGAATATAAGTTCCAAGAGGGAGATTGCTCAGTGATGTGTCCCTAGCACTTGCATGGGGCCTGGCACCTGGGGCAATGATCTTCAAGTATCTGTTGAATGGAAAAACAGAAATCATACTGAAGTAGATAAACCTGTTAGGGATTGTGATGATTGAGATAATAAGTGGTGATGGCCAAAACTAAGGCTGTGTCTATAGAAATATAGAGGAGACCACATACAACGGCTATTTGGAGAGAAAATTGCTCCATTTAGCCACATCAGAGGCAAGCAGTGATGGAGAGGTCATCTTATATGCACCTTGGATTTCTGGCTTCAACAAGAATGTATATAATGGCACCAAAACATTTTACACTGGAAATACAGGAGGAAAAGCATAGGTAGAAGCAGAAAAATCAATTCTGTTTTTAGATGATGTGAGTCTGAAATGACTGGAGACATTGCAACTTACATGTTCAATGAGCATCTGAAGAGTCTAGCCCGATGCGAAGTAGATGAGGCTGTGCTGGAGATAGAACATCTCCAAAAACGTGAGCACCCCATCTGTTTCTTTCTACTCAAGATGGTGTTGGATATCATGTAGGAGAAAGCCATGTCCCTAAACAGACTAAAGTGTGAAGCACCACATGACTAAAGACAGGGCCGTGGTTGTGGGGGAAGAATGGTTTCAGGAGACTCACCATAATCCCCACAGCACTTGTGTTTGGTCCAGGAGAGATTCTGAATCAGTGATTTACTTCTTGCTGGTTTTCCATCTGCTAAACTGGATGACTTGTATTTAAAAGCATTTTGGCATCCTTGGACACAGTGACTGCCTACATGATTGCAAATTAGTGTTTTCATTCCACGTTAGTGATTTCCTCTCATTCTTTTCCCAGGGGAGATGGAAAATTGCTGTTGACTGTTCTTGACATAAACCTCTGTATGCCTTGCAACAGACTAGGTGCCAGAAACCTCCTGGCATTCATTTGGAATTTCCCGTACACTCAGAATTTGTATTTATAATATTTAATCTAACATCAAAATAAAACATTTTTCAGTTTACATCCTACCAGCCCAGAATCTTGGTTTGGGAGTTTGGTTGCATCAAAGACTTATCTTTCTGTTTGGGAGTCTCAAGTCAAAATGTGAAAAGGATGCCAGTTAGTTACATGCCAGGAGTCTAAAACCCAGATCTGAGAATGCTCACTGGACTTTGCTCCCTTATTTCTAGAAATCTCTGTCCAGGATTATGACAGGTGTCTAAAACAGAGTGCGTCTTACCAGGCATCTGAAATCCACCATGAATTGTCTAGGATTTCCCTGAGGAGCGTTCTAATTCTAGCCTGGAAGACCCTCCACTAAAGACAGGTGGTCTCCAAAATTTTTATTGTGCACCCCTGCCAGTAAAACGTTTCAGGATATGTTTCTCATGCTGTGTTCTCTGAAACATGTATGTCATGTAAGCATGTGACAGAACTAATATTCACATTATAAAACACATGGCAAAATATGAATTGAAGTGAGATTAATATCATTTGTAAAGGTCTTGCTAATTCTGATTTTGATGGCTCTGGGTTCTCACTGGCTAAAATCTCAAGGCTCAATATGTAAACAGGGTGAAACGCATTATTAACGGCAGTGTATCTAAATCCACATTTCACATATTCCCATGATAAATTCTATTGTATGGAGGCCAGTGTCTGACAAATCTGATTCAACTGTTCTTGCTTCTTAACTCATTCCCAAGCTGGTGGAGAACTTACTGGCAGTCCAAGTGTCTGCTCTGTCATTTTCTTATTGTTGATAGATCATCTTCTGGGGTTTCTCTGCCAGAATCTTTTGAAGCCAACTTATTTCTTTTGTCTAGATTAGTTTAGTTAAAAAAAAAAAAAAGATTTTAGAATCAGAAAACTTCATTTAATTGCATTCCCCCCGCCCCCCAAAAAAATCACAGTATGTTGAAAGTAAAAGAAGGAGTGAAGATACCATGTAAGGGTTTGCCCACCAAAGTGCTTATGTGCTCCTGACCTGCTGACATACTGGATAAAGGTGCCAGGATCTGTCAACCTATTAAATATTGAAAAAGCTTAATTTTTAAAAACATCTCTCTGTGAATGGAAACAATAGCTTTGATACTTCCTCCCTTCGCTTTCCCACCTTTTTTCCCTCCTCCTGCCAAGTCTTAAGACACCTGAGAGGCAGGGCTCCCACCCACCTCTTTCTAAACCGCTGTACATTCCTTGGCTCACAGAGCTCAGTCCAGAAAGTAGAGGGTGGGCAGTTCTTTGTACTTTCCCTAAGGCAACTAGCTGAGACCATCCAATCTGCCGGAATGCAATTTTGGCTTAAAAGAACCAGAACTAATGGAAGAACAGAAGCGGCTTAAGCCAAACTGTTTCTCATTCCCCTGCCCTACAGAGAAGAGAGGAGATGAAGGAGGAGAGGTTTTGTCAATTCCCTGCCTGTGCCTTTCTTTGAGGTTTGAACCATAGACAATTTTAATTGCACCTATAAAATGACACCGTGGGCACCTCGAGGCATGCCCAAACATGGGTGAGAATTGGGAGTTAGTTTGGCTTTATAAGTTTGAGCAATTGTGAGTGTTCGGAAGAGATGAAATAGGTTAAGTGTCCCCTTTGGGATTGTCATTTCTCCCACCTCCCGGCCAGCCTGGTGCTTCCATCAAAGCCCAAATTAAGGTCTGTACCAGCTAACATGCCACACGGGCAGGCATTAGGTAACACAGGGAAGACTGTAAATATAGTCCCCAGGTAGTTCTTGTTCTTTATGGGTCCGGAGGCAACTTTTGTTTGTTTGCATTTCTTCATTCTTTGTGCTTTTGCCTCCCTCTTTAGTCTGTTCCGGCATGCTGTATAAAATCATACTTATTAATATCTTTTCAAGAAAGTTAGAACTTTACGTTAGTCTAGAGTTTATCTTTTTTATATTTTTATTTTATTTTAAGACAATGCCTTTTCAGGTTCCATATTTCTATTTTTTAGAAATTCTTTTGGCAGTGCACCTGGGTGGCTCATTCGGTTGAGTGTCTGCCTTCGGCCCTTGTCATGATCCCAGAGTCCTGGGTTGAAGCCCTGCATCTGGCCCCCTGCTCAGTAGGGAGTCTGCTTTTCCCAATGCCTGCCACTCCCCCTGTACTCATGCTCCACCTCTCACTTTCTCTCTGTCCCAAATAAATGAATAAATTTTTTTTTAAAAAAATTCTTTTTGCTTTGATTTTAACTGCAATACTGATTATTTTGAATTACTGCAAGTAGTTGACGAAGATTAAAATTGAGATTGTTTTATTATGTATATTGAGATAACATATTAGAATTAAGTATCAGTGATAGATAATGGTGAGGTTGTGGATGTGTATAATACACAACTGAAGCTTTTGTTGTATGGGCTACATATGGTTCCCACTAGGAGGCTGCTGATTAATGTAAAGAGCATGTAATGCCATTTAAAAACAAGTGTCAATAGAGGCTGTTGTGGGTAGTTGGTTTGCTGACTTTTTTGTTTTTTTAAGATGGTGAGGATTTTAGGTGGGGTGATTATTTATAGCCTAACACAACGGATAAAGAAGTGCAATCGGGCGCCTGGGTGGCTCATTTGGTTGAGCGCCTGACTCTTGGTTTCAGCTCAGGTCATGATCTCCTGGGTCTTGGGATGGAGCCCCATGCATCAGGCTCTGCACTCAGCAGGGAGGCTGCTTGAGATTTTCTCCCTGCCCCCACTCCCCACACATGTCTGTGCTCTCCCTCCCCACCCCCTGAATAAATACATAAATCTTTGAAAAAAAAGTACAATCATAGTTCAGTAAATTTGATTATAGAATTGAATCACTTCTTGGCCTTTTGGCTAAGACCAAGTGTTGATTATATAGAACTGAGCCTGAGAAATCAAGCTGTGTGACTTTATGCCTTAGTTTCATCATCTATAAAACTAGGGAACGCGATAGCACCCACCTCATACAATTAAATATGAAACACTTAGAACAACACAGCAAGGGCCCAATAAATGCAGCTATTAATTGTGTATCCCCAGCAAGGCCTGCCTACTATACTCACCCTCTGGTATAGTAGACAGATTACTTGAAGCTGCTTTCATAGTTGGTGCCCTTGGCACTTCATTAGGATAGACACATAGAGCTAGGCCTTGTGCATCCCTATATCCGTCTGTCCCTAGAGGAGGGACAGATGGAGTGGCGGGTAGGGACCAGTAAGGCATCTTGATGGTGGCAAAGAGACCTAGCAACAGAGCTCTCAATGGAGGCAGGTTCTCCCCTACTCCACACCTCTCTTCGCCAGGCCTCTTCCTTCTCAGCTCTCACCCAGCTTTGTCAAGAATTTAGTCTTCCCTTTACATGATGACCTCCTTGTTACAAGGTGGGGAGATATTCCTGTTGTGCCTTTCCTCAGCACTAGGATTCATCACTGCCTCATTCCATGACCCACATCCTTGCCATTTTCCTTGGTAGGGGTCAGGATGGGAGGTTTGTGGGACTTTTGAGGGGTTAGGTTACCTGAGAGTTCTAAAGTCCCAAAGCTGCCTTTGATATGGTACCCATCTCATTCTCTTTCCCCCACAAGTTGAATATGTATCAAGCCCTAAGAATATCAGTAACTTGGGCAAAACAGCCACGTTTTATGTTGGCCACTGGGAAGTTAACATTGTTAAGAAAATAATCTCTATTAATAGAGTCAAGTCACCCTCTTAATCTTCGCTTTCACGGGCTGAGAATAAACCTAGCTCATTTGCAAGCAGTTGTTAAACACCCACTTGGTGCAGTATGTTCAACGAGTAGTTGAAGGAGATACAAGGAGGCATCACCAGGCTGCGGAGAGGTGATTTCTCGAGTCAACAACAGCCACCACGCAGTAGGCCACCGCAGCCCCACACCTTCCACACTGGGGCAGCCAGGTTCACCCTGGCTCCTCTCACAGACCCCACAGAGTGGGCCTTTCCTGCCTCAGGCTCCCACGTGTTTCCTGCCCAGAGGTCAGTCAAAAAAGAAACAGCTCCTTTAAGTAACTGCTGGTTTTTTACCAATTAGAAGCCCCTCAGGTGGCAAGCGCAGGCATTTTTTGTCTAGTTGGCAAAGGTGCATGTGCTTGGGGACCGACCAGTGACAGGCGTTCAGGGTTAGTGGCTGGGGGCCGAGAGCATCCCCTCCTGACAAGCTGCCCCAAGCAGCGGGAACTTAGGATGGCGTGAGCCCTGCCCCTGAGCCTGAGCCCGCCGCAGGCATGTGGTTTTATGTGCGCCTGGGAGTTGGACTCTGCGACACTGATCTGCTTTGTGTCCCCGCTGACGGTTATTATATCTTAATGGGCCCAGCACTACTCTAATGATCTGCGTGTACGTAATTCTTGGAGCACAGAGCAGGCACCAGAGGACCACATAAAAATGTTTGACTCAATTTCCCTGCAAAAAAAGGAGCCCAGAAACCAGACTTGACCAAGTAACAGATTTTTAAAGGTAAAGGAACCCAATAAAATTACCAGCTTTTCACAGCGTGTGTCTATTTCCTCTCGACATATTGTGAGGTGTAGGTGAAATAGTCTAACCAAACTGACAGTGCGAGCGGGGAACAACTAAGGGAAGAGGAAGATAAAAGTAAAAACCACCAAGCATGATTGATATTGCGGTAGCAGGGAGTTGTTGGGGTCGCCCCTTTGTGGGTTTGACACTTCACCTTTCTGACACCATCTGCAGGAGTGTCGGTATAATGAGCCCTGTACAGATGGGAACAAAAGCTACACTGGCCTGGAACGGCTGCATCAGGCCTGTGAGGCACACCGTGGAAGCGTGTAGGCTGGCATTCGCTAATCGGACTTAAGATAAAGGGGATGTCCGTGTGTGTCAGAGCAAGAAAGAGTAGGTTTTTTAAAATATAAAATGGAGGGAGCTAAGTGATCCTGGGCCACTCCAAAAGTAACTTAATCAATGACTGATCTCTTTTTGTATTGTAACCACCAGTTACCTAATTAAATGGATTCATGCAACGCTTTTGAGTTTGACAATAAATGCCTTCAAGAACTGGTTCCCTAGTACGCCATGCCAGGGTTTGGGGAGCAGAATCACCAGGTGTTGATTCCAGCCCTGTGTAGGAACTCAGACTGGTTTTGGTGACCAGGAAGCAGAATCATCTGCATGCAGAACCACCCTCCCAGGAGTCCCAGTACCCGTGCCTTTTCACTCTGTAGACCTTTGGCCAGTCACCTAACCTTGCTTGGCTACTCTGTAGAAGAGAGATAATAGAAATGATTTCCTGAAGCTCCTGGACTCAACCAGGATGTCTCTTCATAATACTTCTTCCACCTCTGAATTTTATTTCCCTTTTTTCCTTGTGTCTTTAAGATCCTTCCATGGAAAAAGGAAAGCCTTAATGGACTACTTGGTATTGACCCCCAATTAGTCTATCTAATCCTTCCTTCTCCAGTAGTCTTCCTCTCTCCCATTCTTGCTCCTGGCCCCTGGGGTAAGATCATATCCAGCCCGTAGGCCCCTCTGCCTACTTCTGTCCAAAGCTCTTCCTCCAAATCTAGTGGCAAAGCCTCGGGTGGTCTTACTTCCATTTCCTCAGTCCCGTAGCGAGTTAGTGATGCCACTCCATTGTGCTCTGATGTGTCCTGCCCCCCAGTTCCATGCCTTCCATCCATGGTATTTGCTACCTTTTGTTCATTGGAATAGGTTCTAAGCCAGTTTTTCCAAAAGTTGACATGTCCTGTGGAATATAACCCTGCTCAGCTCACACCACTGCTGGTAGCTGCTCAGTGCCTTCCTGCTACATGTGGAGGGCATTACAGGCCCTTCCTTGTGGCATTCAGAATTCCACCCAGTATGCTCCAGAATGGAATTAATGCTCTCTTCAAGCCAGGTTTGAACTACCTGCCATTGCCTGCGCCTACCGTGAGCCCGTCTGCATCTGCTTCTTCCACTTGACATGTCTCACATCCTTCTAGTAGGTGTTCACTGGCACTTGTTATAAATTTACAGATAGTCCTTGCTTGGAACGAACGTGGCTTTAAATGAGTGTTTCACGTGTCTGCCTGAAGCAATATAACTGTTGAATTTTTACTTGTAGCCTATTTACCTAAGGCAATACTGCTGTTTAAAACATTTCTAGAGGTAAAAATTATTCTTTCCTTGAAAACAAGAAAATTTACTTGTGAAACTTAATTGTTTTTTGGTATGGACTATTCAGGCAAGCAGTGTATCTATACTGAGTATGTGGATGAGAGCATGATAACGCAACTCAGCTGACTAAACTTTGATTTTTTTTTTTTAACCGGGGATTAATAGGGGTGAGCAAATTACCCTAATTCAGATATATCCCCCATAAGCATTTTCATCTGCCAATATTGTATCCCTTTTTAAAGTTTCTGTTTTCTTTTTCAAGAAACTTTTCCTGAGGGACACCTGGGTGACTCAGTGGTTGAGGGTGTGCCTTTAGCTCAGGGCGTGACCCCGGGTCCTGGGATCGAGTCCCACATTGGGCTCCCTGCATGGAGCCTGCTTCTCCCTCAGTCTGTGTCTGCCTCTCTCTCTGTATCTCTCATGGATAGATAAATGAATCTTTATAAAAAAAAAAAAAAAAAAAGAAACTTTTCCTGATACTCAACAGAAGGACTCATTTTGGGTGATTCCTACAGGCTCTATCCCATCCACACACGTTTATCCTTGTAGCACCCCAGGTGCTATGCTGGGTGCAGGGGTTAACAAAATGCATAGAAATAACCCCTGGCTACAGGCCTTCTGCATTCCCAGCAGCGGAGGGAAACTCTTCTGGTACACGTAGTAACACAAGTTCTTTATGAGACTCTCTTCCTCTGTGTAAAATACTTGTGTTAGCGCCATGGAAGAGGTACAGAGCAAGGACTTAAGGATCTGAAGTTCAAAGGGTTCCTTCCAGAGCAGGAAACCAATCCCCTAGGCATTTGGGGAAGAGCTGTAAGGAGGGAGGAAGCCACGGTATGTTGCCCCCAGTGGCTGGAGCAAGGGCACCTGGGAGAAAAGTGGAAGTGGTAGGAGATGAAATTGGAAGCATAGCTTGGGTCCAGGAAAGGAATGGGCTTCAACATCAGGCCAAGCCTGATGTTGGACCTTACATGATACTTAAAGGAAAGACATATGGGATATTGTCAACATCAAAGTAAAATGTTGAGACCCATGGTTTTAAAAAAAATAATGGTGGTGGTATGACGTACGGTAGATTGGTGGGAAAGATGGAAATTGGAGATGCAAATGAGGTTGACATTCTGATAGATCCCAAAGTACCTCGGATTTCTCTGAAGACATCTGAGGCATTATTTTTTCTAATTACAACTATGTGTGCATATACCTTGACTGTTAATAGTGCTTCCTGAAGTTGAACTTCAAGCAGGGTTTCCTATCTGAAACACTCATGAATTCTGGAAAGTTTCATTTATAACATAAACTACTCCATAGTTGTAGTCTCCTTTCTCTAATTCTTTCCAGATGTTAAAGGAGATAAGGCATTAACAAGCATTAAAACGCATTAACCATGTGTGTACTTAAAATCCTACTCATCATTGTTCATTGGGACCATTCTGAGTTCATACCAGGCTCTATCTAGGTGCTATGCCAAGCACACATATTCCCTCATTTCATCTCTTCAGCATATGATAGTAGACTCATTTTATGGATGTGCTGAACTTGGACACTTTAATCTGTTAGGATCACATAGGGAATACATTTTGCTCCTTCCATGACAATCATCTTGGTCTCTTTCTGTACCTTAAGCTGTTCCTTCCTCAGAAAAAGAAACTTCATTTTGAAGTTACCTTTCCCTAGAAAGTTCTCCCGAACATTTTACAGAACTGACCTCTTCATCTCTTAGCTTACATGTTGCCTCCTCAAAGAAGCCTTCATTGACCAACCTGTGTCATGCTGCTCATTTCTCTACTTTCTTCACAGTGTATTGTTATCTGAAATAAGTTATTTATTTTGTATCCCTTCAGCTAGAGAATAAATTTCATGAGATCAGAATGTCTGGATGGCTCAGTGGTTGAGCATCCGCCTTTGGCTTAGGGATCCTGGGGTCTTGGGATTGAGTCCCACATTGGGCTCTCCGCAGGGAGCCTGCTTCTCCCTCTGCCTGTGTCTCTGCCTCTCTCTTGTCTCTCATGAATAAATAAACAAAATCTTTTAAAAAATTCATGAGATCAAGTGTTTTGAACCTCTTACACACTTTTGATTTATATAATCACAGCATTTTAGAACAGTTTCTGGAACTTAATACACATTCAACAAATATTTATTCATGGGTGGGTGAATGAATGAATAAATGTCTCCAGAGCCCGTGCTTATTCTCCAGGCCCATCCTCCAGATGTTTTCTTGCTGCTGCCTAGCACACTGGAGAAGAATTGACTGATGATACAACCTGTCAAACTGCATATCTGGGACCTAGACTGATTAACTTTTAAAAACCAAATGTTTACTCACCGGAAAAAACAACCCATAGGTCATTCTCTTTGTCATTAGTTAAGATCACTTGGTTATATCTAAGCTTGCAATTCATAGAGTATACCTACAATGTAGGATTAATTTAGGAGAGAACTTCTCTGATAACTGTAGAATTTTAACTTTTCTTATTGCATTCCCGTTGGTCAATTTTTGTAGGAGAATGTTGGAATTTACATAAATTAGGCCTTGTTTCTAGTTATTTTTTTAAAGCACCAAACAGGTAGAAATTCATGGTCTTTCTAATGAATTACTGAATTCATGTGATCTCCACACACAAAATAACCATCCTGGGAGGATAAATTATTCCATTCTTTCCTCAAACTACATTTTAATTTTGTGGTTTCAGATTAGGCTTTTTAGAAGTGTAGTTTTCTTTTGTCTTAGTGGAATCTGAGCTGACTTTTTCACTAGCATGTTAACCTCTTCTTTCCCCACTCTCCCATATCTAAGAATAGCTTGTTGGTTAACCCTAAGTTAGAGAAGGTGGCCTGCGAAGGAATTTTAAGTACATTTTTTGGTGTTCTGTGAAGTTATGTGATCTTAGCTCAGTTCATTAAGTTTATTAAAATTGTATAAGGGGGTTCATATATGATTCAGCTACAGAAGATGCAAAACAATTTGAAAGGAACCTGCCCTTTACCTTGATCCCTACCTTCTCCAAAAATCATGGTGTAATGCCAATGAATGGAATAATGGTTGACGAGCAAAATTTTAAGGCATTCTAAATATCACTGGTTGGTTTAATAAAATTAATTAGCCTGCCATGGAGAAAATTTACTAGCGTGCTGGTTAATTTCACAATGTAAAGTCAGAGAAGGGAGGTGGGGTTGAGAGAACAAACCTTATTAGTTTTGAATAATTATTTAAAGATGTGGAGCTACCTATTTCAAACACTTTGATTGCCAAATCCATTAAGGCTTTACAATCTCAATGTTTGTACCCAGCATATATGGGAAGGAATCTCTCTAGGTGAAATCATAAGTATATATGTTAGCAGTTAAGTGACTTAAAGATATAGAACAACAAGTAGAATCCTAATAAAACCATGGGAATGACAACTTGCCTTAAGACTAACTCATGGGAGGTTTCCATAATCTTAATTTGCCATTGATGCAATTATTGCTTTTTCTTGTCTTTTTAATCCAAACAAGATGTTTGCAGTGGCCATGGAAAGGTGCCTAAAATCACATGCCTGAATTCATTTAATTTGCCAACATTGTCTTTTTTTCTCTCTTCCTAGTAATGGGCAAGAGTCAGTTCTGGTGCATTAGGTACTAAATCTCTTCAATTACCAGCCGGGAAGAAAGATTTAAAATTGTGCTTCAAACCTACAAACTGATTTCATTTTAAAGCACAAACACTTCTCCTGTGGAGCCTAAATTAAACTGCAGAAAGGACACGGAACTTGAGGAATTAAACCAGGCAGGGCCACGGCTTGGCTAGCAATAGGAGCCATTTTGGTTTCTTTCATCGGAGCCCCCCTGGCACAAAAATAAAAGCAGCAAGAAGATGTGGAAAGACGCAACTTGTATAAGAAAGTGCAGTGTTCTATTGACTGGAAGCTAGACGTGGAGTGTGGCTAGCGTGCCAGTGTGGGGGAGTCTAATCAAACCTTTTATCTTGTTCTTCCTCTTCCTTTTTGGGTACATGGCAGCCATTTTCAACGTGGACGACTCTGTGGTTGATCTGGAGACCCTGGCAGCCTTATATGAAAATGTGAGTATTGAAGACATACAGAGGCAGAGTTTTCAGGTTTTCATATCTTCTTCACTAATTTAAAAAACGTTGAATCTAAAAAATGGTTATATGTGGCTCCTTCTGCCCCCCCATCACTAAGTCATTCATGTTCTTTTGCTGTAAAGATTTTGACATAGCAAGGGAGAGAGGAAGGCAGTTTCTGTAAACGTATGCTCAAATGAGAGCATATATGAAAGAAAGCACTAGTTCCCAACCCCACTGTGGTATCTGGGTTAGCAGATCTCTGCACACCTGCATGGGAGGGTGGTTCAAGGTAGAGACCCCTTCCATGCCATGGACCCAGCCCTGCGCCTTATTGTCACAGCAAGTGAAGCTAAACTACCAGTTTCCTGTGGTGTACAGCAGTGTCTTCTTCTGAGGAATGAGAATACTAATACCACCTTGTATGATTACTTTTAGATTAGATGCACTAATGACATTGAATGTGAGAAGTAGTATAAGATGGTGGGTATGAGCTTTGGATTTAGAGTCAGACAATTTTAGATTTGAGATCCTACTCTACTATTGACTTCTGAGTGACTTTGAGCCAAATTCCTTAAGCCTGTTTGATTGTCAGTGCAATGGGGATTATATAGGTCTCTATCTGATATTTGTATTAAAACAGAATTCGATATGGGTAGCGGTAGCAATATATTTTGAAAATAAACAGCACTATACACATATGAGGTCTTTAAGTTTGGGTTATGTGTGGAATAACCAGCAAATTGGCAGACCCTCTTGAGAAGATGACACAGGAGAATCAGAATTCCCATGGTTGTTAACATTCCTGATTCATTGACTCTGTTAGGATTTGAAAATAGAGTGAACCAGATTCTCTTTACTGAAGCGGTGGTATTTCCCCAGAAGTTGCCTGGAGCCCTAATAGTGTGCCCTGAAAATAGAGTGAACCAGATTCTCTTTACTGAAGCAGTGGTATTTCCCCAGAAGTTGCCTGGAACCCTAATAGTGTGCCCTGGTCGCCGAGTTCAAAAAAAAATTATTCATTTCAATGCTATGTCCCCTGGGACCTTAAGTCCCTTAATGAAAATTTCGAGAGTGTGATAATCCGGCCTTGTGGGATTGCCAGTTCCCTACACATTTTCACATCCTTTATACATATCAGGAGCTGTTTAGTACAATTCGGTGGTAACTTCTCCCATTTCATCAGTAAGGCTTTTGTTAATAGACAAGAAAGTGCACAAATACCAGGCCCCTGGGAGCTAACAGTGCATTTGTTGAGTACCTGGAGGACAGCGTGGTATCATGGGAGAAAGAGAGGTTCTGAGTCAGGCCCTTTATCCAGTACTTAGTACAAATTTGATAGAATCATCTGAAAAACAAAGATACAGTAATTGATATTGATGGATTTTGTAAAAAGCAAAGTGCCTTCTAGATTGCCTTTGTTGTTACCATGAGCTCAGGACTGTGCACATGGGCAGCACTTGTTAGCTCACAGTAGAGGAAACCTGCATACAACTGAAATTTTTGGATAAATTGAGAAAATACATAACTAAATGCCAAAATAAGCAGTACAGATGAGCGTTCACAAAACTCAGAAAAAGAGAAGGTTGAGAATGGAAATTCACAAGTCAGGAGCCTACGTAAGTTAGGAGGGCTGTTCTAAGGGTCAGGAAATAAATGATAAGGACAACTGGCTGATACTTGTTTCCATGGGAAAAGACGGGATTCAAATGTCATGACTTCTCTATCCACCTACAGTCGCTCGTTATGACCATTTGCTTTAGTCAGTGGTTCTCAAATGTTAGCGTGCATCAGAATCACTCAGAAGGCTTGCTGGGCCCCACCCCTGGGGCTTCTTATGCCTGGGGTAGGGCCAATTGTTTGCATTTCTAACTAGAAACAGGTGATGCCAGCGCTGCTGGTCCAGAGACCACACTTTGAGACACAGTTGCTCTAGCCAGTTCTCACTGTTCATTTGTTGTGTGCTTTGTTTGATATCTATTTCAACGCAGAGAGCCCAAGAGGACGAACTGGTTAAAATAAGGAAGTATTACGAGACATCCAAGGAAGAAGAATTGAAGTTGCTGGATAAACCTGAGCAGTAAGGACCCTTGAACACTTTTCTTGTAGACCAAAAGGACAAGTGCAATCTCTATCCTCTGGCCACCCAACTCTGAGTAATTGCACCTAAACTGTGCAGTGAGCTAAGTCCTAGCACCATCATTCCCATGACCTGTTGCGTGCAGCAGAATGACCTGATTGCCGGGAAAAGCAGCCGGGAGATTTATGCTGCTGGATCTAATATGTCTCAACCCCTTCCCCCACCCCTCATGATTCCCCTTTCTTGTTCTAGCAGCTTGTTAATTCCTCCTAGACTAAACATTCTGGCCAAAAGAGTAACTGAGGAAGGAAGAAGTCATTGCTCTGATTAGGGTTCTGCTGATGCAGTTAAAAAGATGAGGTTAGAGTCATAGGATTCAAATGGATTTTCCTAAGTGTTGTATCTGGAAAACGTAGTCCGAACGTGCCAGCTTTCCTCCAGATCCCTCCACCTGCTCTGTCCAAATGACAGGTGACCTTTTCATCCTCTGTACATGTGCTTGTTTTTCTGTTCAGGGTCTAGAGTTGTTTCTCTATGGTTTGAGCTGTCGCACCACAGCCTTTGAAAGCCTAGACCTCTAATGAGGAACTGAGTGACTCTCACCTTGGCTGGGCTCTTGGGGTCTGCAAACCACAGATAAGTGTATGGGACCCTGCAGCCCTGGGACTCTACGTACCTTTTCATGGCCCAGAACTGAGAATGTGAAATGGGCTCAGAGTGAACACAGGGATCCTTTGCCTGTTACCACCTCAAGTGTTTCATTCATGTCCAGGTCAGGCCACTCCCCACAACGTGGAGATGAGGCAGGGGATAGAAAACAAAGTAGAAACTAAGAATTATGTTTAGGGTAACAAGTGGGCTCCAGAGACATCGAAGTTCCTGTGTCTTGTTTTGAAACTTTCATGGCTTGCCCTTGGATCCACTAGAATACCCCACTCCCCTTGGATTGCCTGGGCATTTAGGTCCAGGAAAATATCTCTAAATGAGTGGGTGGGGATTTCTAGGTTTGCTCAGTTATTGGCAAGCTTTCATGATAATTTTGAGAACCTTAGATGAATTGTTCTCACATGGGGCAGAATCCAGGAACCACTCCCCACTCCACCCCAACTCTGCCCCAACTTAGTTCGTGAAGCCTAGGGATATTGTGAATCAGTGCAAATGAAGTTCTAATTCCCTTCTGGTCCATCGATTTGAGCTACCCTCCCTGCCAGTTCCTGCCCCTGTCCTGTGATCCACTCCCAAGTCATGTTTCCTAATATAATAAATCAATTCCCACTAAGATGCTAACGACTGAACGTGAAGTGCCTAATAATGGGATATTTAGACACTGACAAGGCCATGGGGAGTTTTTGAAGACTATCCTAGTCTGCTTGGACTGCTATAACAAAATATCCTAAACTGGGTGACTTATAAACAACAGAAATTTATCTCATAGTTCTGGAGATTGAAGTCTGAATTTGGGGTACCATTACCGTTGGGTTTTGGTGAGAACCCTCTTCCAGCATGCAGACTGCCAACTTCTCTCGGTATCCTCCCGTGGCAGAAAGCAAAGAGAAGGGAACAAGCTCTCGTCTCTCTTCTCCTAAGGGCACTAATTTCACTCATGATGGGTCAACACTCATGACTTAATTACCTCCCAGAGGCCCTACCTCCTTAACCCATCATATTAAGGATTAGGATTTCAACATATAAGTTTTGGGGGAGCACAAACATTCAGTCCTTAACAGGGACAATAGGGTACATCAAGCATTTGGGTAGTCCCAACTATGCTACATTGAGCAATGATCTCTAAGCCTGGAGTTTGCACACTTTTCATGTAAGGGATCAAATAGTATTTTAGGCTTTGTTGGAGGTACTTAAATCTGTTGTAGTGCAAAAGCAACCATAGACAATACATAAACAAATGGGCACGACTGTGTATCAGTAGAATTTTATTTAGGGACACTGAAATTTGAATGTTATACTATTTGTGTAGATGTCATAAAACATGATCTTTCCATTGATTCTTTTTCAACCATTTAAAAATATAAAAACCATTCTCAGCTGGTGGGCCATATAAACCCGAGTGACAAGCTGAATTTGGCCTGTGGGCTATAACTTGCCAACTCCTGCTCCATGCTCTGGGAGTGGCTGACCCAGTGGAAGAGTGGGTTTCTGCCACTATAAGTGTTCCCCTTTTCCTTTTAGGGTAATGTCATTCTAGCATTATGTTTGAAAATTAATTGCCAGGAAACAGAATAATGGTGGCAGGTCATTAAGAGGTAATTTATGATTCCTGCTTTCTCTACTGATGATTTGGGTAAGAGAGCATTTTCAAAGCTTGTGAATAGTCACAGCAGTGAGGCTTCCCAAAGATGCTAAGCTATCACTGACAGCAGAGAGGACTGTCGTGTTGTCCTGGTGGGGGTGATGTGCTCAGACTCAGTTGCTGGTAGGTAAGGTGGACAGAGGTTGGGGCTTCAAGCCTGAGTGAATTTCACCTTTGCTCTTGACCTCCTGCATAGTGCAGCATTTGCTTGATTTTAACCAGAGTCTGATTTCCTGGCAACTCACTTGCCATTGGCTCCAAGTTAGTTGACTATAAGCATGTTTTACATACTGGAAAATATGAATCATTTGTAGTTTCAACATTGTGATTTCCTAAGATCCTTGTGATGCTGAGTCCTATAAATCATAGCATGGAAAGGGTGGTCTCATCATTCACCTTATCAGCCTTCTTGCAGCCCAGTGCCAGATTTAGAATGCCATTTCCCACACAGTAGTCATCTGCTTGGGCCCAAGCTGCCTGAGAGCCATTCCCTCCAAGGATGGCCCTAAATTCTTTGCATTCTGCTTTAGGATGGTGGTGAGGTGAGATGAGACTCTCTTGGGTTTGATTAGGTCAAACACATGCTTTTCGTGGCCTAGATTGAGGATACCAGGTGCAGCCTATCGAGATGTTCCACTGGAGTCCCCACTTGCCTCAGGGACCTCACAAAGAAGACACATTGACTTGGTGAGACAAGACTCTGTTAGTGTACCCTTTGTGGAAGAACAGTATACATTGTGCTGTGTACACGGCCCTTGTTCACACACACCTGATATGGGACCATTTGGGTGTTAAGGGGATGATAAACTAAATGTGAAAACAATGGGCCAAATTGCATCATTTCACCTGTCAGCTTAGTCGATGCTGTGGATGGGGACCCCACACCACGTCACGTGCAGATCTTTTCTCCTACAGACGGAGTTGCAGCCCTTCCTGGGAAAATAAGGCTACACTGGGAAAAAATGAGAAGATTCCCCAGTTTGTGGCTTCTTTGTGGTTGTTTAGTCCTCTTTATAACTGGCCCTAGGTTATAAAGGTACACTAGTCCAAAAGAAAAATCAATCTAGACCTATTCATAGGTACCAAGGCCCAACATCCAAGACCTATACTTGGGGATTTGCGGAAGAGTTCTTGTCCCTGCCCTCATGGATAGAGTATAAAGTGCAGCTGAGGTGAATAAGATCTTTATCAGACGGATGTTTGCCTTTGAGGTTAGTTGTACCTCAGGTACTCTTCCAGATAAACGAGAAAGGAGCTATGCTACTCTAACTCAAACCTTTGCCTGGCTATTTTGGGACACAAAGTCACATAAAATCATAGTTTTTCCAAATTTATGTCTCCAGTAATTCTTATCCTCACATTCTATCAGGTGTCCAAGCCAAAAACCTGCAAGTCATTCTGAATGCTTCTCAGCATCCCTGGGGTTGGTCAGTTACTCTGGTTCCTGCCGCCGGAGTAGCTCTCTCATGCGCTGGCCTCTCTCCACTCACCCCTGGCCCACCCTCCCAGAACTCTGCAACTGCCATCCAGAAAGTCTTCCAGCCTCTACTCTGCTGCCCCCTCCAACCAATCAGCTGAGCCACTGCCATGCTGGTCTTTAGGACAAAAAGCCCAAAGTATCACTTCTCTGCTTAAAACCCTTCATTCGTTCAGGAAAAGTTTAAACCCTTTAGTTTAGAATACAAAGCCCTGTTTTATCATCTGACTTCTAGTTATCTTCCCCTGCATTCATCCTGCCTGGGCCTTCCCTGACAGTTGCTCATATGTATCTGGCACAAGCACCAGAGGGATCCAGGGAACCGTGGCTGACATTGTCCATCTAGGGCTCTGATCTGGATGTCCTGCACATGGCTATCATAAGCCCCCATTGTTGATAATACTTCCCACACTCTACGGTAATTGGTGATTTATTTTTCAGGTTATCAACAAGGAGCTGTGTGTAAGTTAAATTCTATTCTCAGGTCTTAGCCTGGTGCCTGACACACCATAAATGCTTCATACGTGTCTAAAAAATTGACTAACATTCTTGGTGACTCACGCTCTGGTATTAGTTTTCACTGACCTATTCCTACAGATCTGTCTAAAAGTAGTGTAGTATTCTTGAACTTTCCTTCGCCCTCTAACTCTGGATATGTATTTCTGACCCTTCTTCATGCGTAGAGCTCTGGATCTTTCAGGCTCTTTCAGAAACCTCCTCATCCAGTTCCTAATCCCAATAAAGCTTGATCCTGAAGAACCTTGTGATTGTTCTTCACTCTTTTCTGGGTAATATTATGCCGGTGAGCCAATGGGCATGTCCCCTTATATTGGCCCCAAACTTCCTTTTCTTGAGACTAGTTATAAGTAATTGTTCATCTAGCATTTCATCGTTTTCACCTATGTCCTTGTTGATGAGCTGAGGTGTCGATCTGAATCTTCTCTCACACGCTCTCCATAAAGGCTTCACTCTCTCTTTGTGTTTATTTAAACTAGAAAATTAATGTACTCTGCAGATCTGGGTCCTTTTTGGGGAAGAGTGTCTGGTGGTCACTGCAGGAAGAGGAGAAAGGCAGGGCATGACACTGGAGGTAGCTCTTGGCATTATCTGAATAAGTAAAACTTCCCAACGTACCCCTCAGGACCAGATGCCACCAGTCCCACAAGCTTTTCATTGCTTATATTTGTGAAAGCTGGTGATACCCCTGATTTGGGTCACAAATGAATCAGTGGTTGAAACCTTATCTGTAAGAAACAATTTACATATAAAGTATAATTTTTCATCTTGTCCCAATTCAGAGTACCTATGGGTTTCTGCTTTTACATCTCATCACATGGCTTTCATAATAATGAGAAATACAGAACTTTAAAACAAAGGTATGTTTATTTATATGGGCATTCCTTGCTTCATCTCAGTACCATTAAAAGAAAACTGAATAAAGGGGCACCTGTCTGGCTCAGAGTCAAGATAGGCAACTCTTGATCTCATAGAGCTTACTTAAAAAAAGAAGAAGAAAAAGAAAGAAAGAAAAAAGATTATGACTTGGATCCTGGATGTAGGATACATTTTTTAAAAAGCTAATAATTAGAATCTTATTAAAATACAAGTCTCCCTTTAAAAAAGCAAAGTAAAAGAGGCACCAAGTATAAGTTAAGGAAACTGCCTTGGGTATGGAAAAAAGAAGGAATCAGCTTGGCTCCTATGGAAAAGCATTCTTGGTGTGAGATCGCAAAATGTCAAAGTAATGATGTTAGGCATTAACCAAGACTTTCAGAAATATCAGTTAATCATTTCAGCCCCAAAATGAATTTAATAGGTGTTAGTGGATTCTCTCCTCTGAATTCATGCCCAACTCTCTCCGCCCATTTTAGTTTATGCCTCCTCTTCTGGTAGTTGGCCTGAAGAGTGTGTAGCTCTTCCAACTTATTTTTGCAAAGGGCACCAGTGCCCAGCTGCTCAGACAGTGAGCTTCTGTGTGTAGATTAGTACTCACCTTCAGCTTTTAAAATCTGTCTCACCATAGTTTTTAAGATTGATGTCCACTTAATGAGTGCCTGCTTTGTTCCACTCACTGAGCTATGAACTCTGTCTTCATAGGTAAGCTGATGAGGAAAAGCAAACAAATATCTGTAGAATAGGGTCTCTGTAGACTATTGTCTAATTCAGGGAAAAGGAATAGAAGTAATCTCACTTTAGGAAGAGACATTTTGTCATTTCTCTAGACATCTGCCTCCAGCCTTCATTTGACTTTCCCTGTGTGAAATAGACCCTTAAAGAATGCTGTGTTATAAAGGGAGTTCATTATGTATTTATTTTCATGTGCTCAAGGTAATGCTTTTTATTTGGGTTTGATCTTCTGTTTGCACGATTCATGGTGGTTCAGTATAATTGCATTAACTTTCTGTTCCTCAAGCACCTTATACACCGTACATTTATATACCATCATAGAAACCCATTTTTTAAAAAAAATGGCTTTATTGTCAACAATAGAACACAGACCCTTGGAGTACCTCAGGTGTGCCTGTCAGAGATATTTTAGAATTGCTAAATTGACACTATCAAGTAAGGAACGCTCTCATGGTGAATCTTTTTCAGCTGTCTTTTTTTTCTCTCTCTCTTTGTGATTGCATGTGAAGCGAGGTGATTCATTATTAATTTTTGCAGATTTTTACACGAATTAGCCCAGATCCCGAATTTTGCTGAACGGGCTCAGTGCATAATCTTCAGATCTGTCTTTTCTGAGAGTATCACCACCTTGCACCGAAAGGTAGAGATCGTCACAGGAGCTTCCAAGGTATGTTTGCTGTCTGATTTAAGAGGCTAGTTTTACTCTAGTAAAGGAGGAAATAGGGAGTGGAAGAATCAACTGGAATTCTTTTGTAGAAAACTTTTGCATTTAAGATTATGTGTTTTTTTTTTTAAGTAGAGTTATGATGATTATCTCCAGTGTGAGTATGTGTGTGCATGCAGGTGAATGAGTGAGGAAGAGAGGGGGAAAGTTAGATGAAGACTGATGGGGAGAAGGAATAAAAAATGACTCTTCTATAGCCATCTTCTTAGGTATTCCAGATACCTTCTAGGGTACATACTGGCCATGTAAAACTAACCTAAATAGCGTAGTTTGCTTGCTACTCATCTTACTGGATTACCAGAGATTTTGTGTTAGACCCATTCACCTGATCATCTGAAATGTGTCTCCATAGTGAAATAAAAAGATTCTAGAGACTTGGTAAGCGAAATAAATAATTATGATAATGAGTGGCAAACAAATACGTTTCTGTGGGCTTTACCACACTGGTAATTCCTTGTAAATTTTAATATTTGTTTTTTCTCACGATAACCCATGTCCTTAAGAACATGATAATCCTCACCACACATACTACAATATTTAGTTTTTACCTGAAGGCATGATTCTTTTCCTTCCAAAGTATAAAAGATTTCAATAAAGAAAGTATAAATACTTCCCAGGTATAATATACACCCTCTAATAACACCCTAAAGGGCAGGAAGAGAGGTTGGCCTAGAGCTGCATTTGCCTTTCATTCTTTACCCTAAAATAAAAGAATATAAAGTCAACTAAAACTGTAAAGAAGCGGGGGGTGGAGGAGTATCAATTTTTTAAAAATCGCACTTTGAGAAGGAAAAGGAGGAATAAATGGGACAAGGAAGTGAAGAAAACCCTATACAGATTGAAATTGTTCAAGTTAATGGACATATCGCAAATACTTAATAAACATATGCTTAAAATACTATTATTGTGGTTCACCTCTGAGGATTATACCCAGGGATAAAGAAGAATAGACTTGCTATTAACCTATCCTACATATAACTGTACTGTTTATATAGAAACATTGTCCAAAAACAAATCCTCAAATGATATTAAACCAATCCTCTCTGCTTAGAAGTCACCAACTGTAAAAGTCTGACTATAACAACTCTCTTTTTGCAATTCACAAATATTTTTAAGTATTTAAAAAATAAAACTGGCTGAAGCAAAAATGTAAATACCTAATCTGCAACGTAGACACATGCACAGTTCATAATTCATCAAAAGGATAGAAAACGATGACTGATTAATGTGTTTTTTTTCAGACTCTTATGTCTTAATAAAGTGTATTTTACATTTCACCAGCTGCCAATCCAGCTAGCACCATGCCACCAAACAGCCTGATGAGTACTCAGTAAATTTCTGTTGTTGAATGAACATAGGTGCCTTTGAAGTTAAGCTCTGTAATAATTGGTGTTTGCCGTCACAGGGTTTGCTGCACATGAAGAGTGTGAAGGATATTTTAGCTCTCATTCTGGCTTTTGGAAATTATATGAATGGAGGAAATAGGACTCGGGGACAAGCAGATGGATATAGCTTAGAAATTCTGCCCAAACTCAAGGACGTCAAAAGTCGGGTATTTATTTTTCATAACTAGATTCCATAACTTGCCATTATATTCCTTCTATATCATTAATTAAAAAAAAAAAATCTTGGTTGCTCCTTTCATCTCCTTTCTCCTGCTAACAATACATTTTTTTTCTTTGCTTCCTTTTGATGTTTGAATAAAGATAGGTTTTTCATGTTTAATCTTACTGAGATGACAAAACCTCCAATATTGGTTTGACCTAAAAGAAAACAATTGGATATTGAACTGTAATGAGAGAAGAAACAGCGCACAGTATCCATCAGAGCACAAGGCTTGATTCTGTTGGAATTTAGTGTCAGCTACTTGTAATTTACTCATTCCTGAGTAGGGAGCAATGTTGAATCACCAGTTGAGCTGAGCATTTGAATTATTCTTTTGCCCACAACAATCGGGCTGGGGTCTACTGTCAAACTCTCAGAGCCTGATTATCATTTGGCTCCACACCCCTGCAGAGCTCCCTCTTTAGAAACAACCAGCCCATATCTAGGCGTCCCATGGGGAGCAGGGGGAGTGAAGGGAGGGCAAACACACAGGCAAATTAGAATTAGACCCATGTGAACAAGACACAAAGGCTGCCTTGTGGGAGGGCCTGCTTGCCCCCGGCCTCCTAGGGTCATAAAGTGGCATGGCGTTCCTTTTAAGCTGTCCTGATTGTTTTTCAAGCCATTAAGAACACACATTTTTTTTTGAAAGGTGGGAAGGGAGGGATGGTTTTCTGTTCTAGTCCCTGGTTCCCTTTGGCACTCCCCTACTCCCTCCTGTCTTGGCTTTATGCCAGAAAATAATGAGCCAGTCTGTGTATTTGTTTATTTTAGCAATCACCTCAGAGGTCTTATGGATTATCTGTTTGGGTTCCCCCCCCCACACACACACACACAAAGAATAGCGAGTGCCATTTCTTTGTATAGATGCCATTAAAAAAAATTGATAAGAAAAAGAAGAGAGGGGAAAGTCTTGCCAATCACAAACAGAAGTAGGACCAGGTATCACGAATTAAAAGTACTAGGGTCTCAAACTGAGATTTCAGTACTCAACTACATAACATGGTAGTCTCATATGAATGATTTTCATTTAAGTTTCTCTTTTAACCCTAGGATAATGGGATTAATCTGGTGGACTATGTCGTGAAATATTACCTGCGTTACTATGATCAGGTAAGAAATGACATTATATGGAAAACAACACTAATGGGGTTCCAACTCTTACACGTTGTTGGCATTCAGAAGTTGGATGATGGATGGATGGATGAATTTCAAGTCCAACACAGAATTTGAGAACTATCCAGGCTCCTTGGTTTACAGATGGGAATGCTGAAGCCAAGAAAGTTTAGTTGACTCTTGTAAAGAGAAGCATTATTCAGTACCTCTCAAACCACTGACTCTTAACCTGCTAATATAGCACAGTTTTAGAGAGACCCCTGATTATCTGGGTGCCACCAGATCGTGAGTGTCTCCGTGAAATCTATATCCGTTCAGTAATTGGTTGTGTCTGAAACTAGTTCTGGGCTGCAGACCAAAATTTAGGAAATGAAAAAGCAGTAATACCCAATACCTTATCAGTAATGTTCATCTGTGAACAAGTTAAAGAAGTGGAATTTGAAATCCATCCTCTCTGCTTAGATTACATTTGCAATTAGAAAAAAAAAATTTCAGTGGGAATCCACCTGAGCACAGTTTTCTATGTTTTATTCCTTCTCATTAAATTGAGAACAAGGAGTCTAACTTTGAGAAGAAAGAGGCACTGTTATGTTGTGGTGTTGGGAAATCCAGCAATCAATATGAAGGGGGAAAGTCTCAGGAAAACGTTGTCCTGCTTAGCTTGCCACATGAGCAGAGTTTTTCCGAGGCACCAAGTGAAAAAAAGTAAAGATTCCAGGGCCTTGTTTTCAAAAGACCTATAATTCCACCCAGAAGACAAGCTAGGTACTGATAAAATCTACTGTCTTGTCTCCTCCCCTCCTCATCTCACCCTTCTCAGTGTATCTATAGTAAATCATCTCCCACCCCCCTTAAACTTCTCCTGTTTCTACTGAGGAGATTATCATTTCAGTCATTCAGGCATGAAACTTGTCCTCCTCTTTGGTTCCTCTCTGTCCTTCAACTAAATTGTTTCTCATGTTTCTTCCCTATTTTCCATCCCTATGCTCCACTTATCCAGGCTTCTTTTCAATAATTTATTTTATTTAAATTCAGTTAATGAACATATCATGTATTATTAGTTTCAGAGGTAGAGTTCAGGGATTCATCAGATGCATGTAACACCCAGTGCTCATTACATCACATGCTTCCTTTAATGCCCATCACCCATTACCCCATCCCCTAACTCCTCCCCTACAGCAACCCTTAGTTTGTTTCCTAGAGTTGAGATTCTTTTATGGTTTATCTCTGTCTCTATTTTCATCTTATTTTATTTTTCCCCAACCTTCTCTCTGATCCTCTGTTTTGTTTCTGAAATTCCACATGAGTGAAATATGATAATTTTCAGAGCGTTTAATCCTAAAGCAATAGAACACACATTCTTCTCAAGTGCACATGGAATTTTCTCCAAAATAGATCACATACTGGGTTACAGATCGGGTCTCAACTGATCTCAAAAGATTGAGATCATTCCCTGCGTATTCTCAGATCACAATGCTGTAAAACTTGAACTCACAAGAGAAAATTTGGAAGGAACACAAATGCATGGAGGTTAAAGAGCATCCTACCAAAAAATGAATGGGTCAACCAGGAAATCAAAGAAGAGTTTTAAAAATTCATGGAAACAAATGAAAATGAAAACACAGTAGTTTAGAACCTTTGGGATGCAGCAAAGTTGGTCCTAAGACGGAAGTTTATAGCAATATAAGCCTTTCTCAAGAAACAAGAAAAGTCTCAAATACATGACCTAACCTTACACCTAAAGGAACTGGAGGAAGAACAGCAAATAAAGCCTAAACCAGCAGGAGAAAAGAAATAAAAAGGATTAGAGGAGAAATCAATGAAATAGAAACCAAAAGAACAGTAGAACAGGTCAACAAAACTAGGAACGGGTTCTTTGAGAGAATTAACAAGATAGATAAACCCCTAGCCAGATTTATCAAAAAGAAAAGAGAAAGGACCCACTTATCCAGGCATTAAGGTAACTCACTTGAAGTATTCCTGTTGTTTTCCAGCCCATCTCCCCACCTTAGCCTTCATTCCCACTGCAGTCCATCCCACACCCAAGGCCTGACCAGTTTTTATAGTTCTGGTCATATTATATCACTTATTTACTCAAAAACAGAAAGGGCTCCACATTTTCAAGCAACTTAATACTACCTAATCTTTTTTTTTAAGATTTTATTTATTTATTCATGAGAGACACAGCGAGAGAGGCAGAGACACAGGCAGAGGGAGAAGCAGGCTCCATGCAGGGAGCCTGACATGGGACTCGACCCCAGGACTCCAGGATCACACCCTGGGCCGAAGGCAGGCACTAAACCACTGAGCCACCCCGGGATTCCCGACTCTACCTAATTTAATTCCAGTCTTTTACAACCATGCTTTTATTACTTTCCCCCTACACACTCTCTGTGATCCAACTCAAGACCCAGTGTTTTCCAAATACACCCTATGTTTTCTCACACTTAGGTTTTTAATCCGATGTTTTCTCTAACTGGAACTATCCTTGTCACTAGCCTTTCTATTGATCTTTTGTTTTGTCTTATTAATACTCTCTTGAAATAATAAATCAAAAGGCCTTTTGGGAAAAGCTCCCAGTAGCAACATATATATTTGCAACATATTAGGTAACACACTTTTAAGAATCAACATGGAAAGGACAACTGGTCTCCTTTCATTTAAAAAACAAAACAAAACAAACCCATAAGAGACTACAGGCAATTTACCCAAACAGCAACGACAAAAACAAACAGAAGATATAAATTGCCAACTAGGAATATAGAGCTAGCAATATAAATGGATCAAACCTTTCTCGATTCTATCATGAATGGCTGAGTTATTTTTTCTTTAATATCTCTAGGTATATGGGACCCATATCTTGACTGCCCTTGACTCACCAAATTGCATTCTATAAAGGGTACCTTTAAAAAATTCCATATAAAGTTGCCATGTATTTGTCAAGCTGTCTCCCCAGGGAGCTGTGCCTACTTATAGGGGACACTTTTTCCTCATTCATGCAAATGTGCAGTATGAGTTAGCAAGACTTTAACCTTTCTATATCAGAAGCCCTAGAAATACATATGATCTTTCTAGAAATTTTTATCCTAAGGAAATAAATAAGGACATGTATCACTATTTTACTTATAATCATTTGTAATAAAAAATATAGCAAAATTTTTGGTAGATGTCCAAAGGTAGAGACTAAGGTCAAAAAATTATGCTAGAGTTATAAAATGGAATAATACACTGCCATGAGAAGTATATAGAAGAAAATGTAGTGGCATTAGAAAATACTCTTGATCTGCTTTTATAATACAAACATACGTTTAATATAGAATATAATTTGATAATAATGTAGAATAAATATGCATAAATGCACAGAAAAACCTGGTATATCAGCCATATATATAAATGTTTGATTATCTCTGTGTGGTAGGATTGGAAGAGATTTTCACTTTCTTCTGTCTTTCAGTTAGACATAACGAACATGAGTCATCTTTGTAAATGGGAAATAAGATCAAATAAAAACTAGTGCAATCTTACATGGCCCTTCTTCCATGGACCCTTTGTTTACTCCTCATCTTTTCCCCTTTAAAGCCTGGGAACACTTGGGTTGAACCTCTGTTGTGATACATCTTACTCTGCCCTGCATGTAGATACCAACGAGCAGTTGCCTGTTAGCTTGGCATTGCTCCTTGAGGTCCAGAGCTCATTGTTGTTTGTAATTTAGGTGTCTGACAAATACTTACTGGGTTGAATCTACTGCAAATATCTACAAGAGGGCAATGAGTGGCATCTGTAGATAACTAGGTGCAAAGTGGTGAGAGCTTTTTTTCTGGTAGAATAGGGCAGGCATGTTGAAGCTCTGGCAGTATGCAAATAACTGAAGTTCTGACAGCAGGTACCAATGTGACAGAGGAATTATCCTGAAGAATCTTGAGAAGTACCCTTTCTCATCTAGCATAAGTAGAATTACTTTGTAGTGTCTGTCTCAACCAAGTCAGATGCATTATGTTGGAGGGCTGAAATTTGCCAGTGAAGTGTGATTCATGAGGAGAACTGAATGCAGTAGAATTGACTTCAGAGCAAAATCTCACAGTAAGAGTAGTTTCAAATATGGGATGGCCCAGTTTGGGGAAAATTCAGAAGTCAACATTTGTGTGCGGCTCTCCCGGTTTTCACTGTGCAAAAATTCATTTCACTCAGCAAGAGTATAGAATTATGTGATTTATTAAGCTATCCCCTCCCAGTAGGAGCATAAGTGATGATTTTTGTGGTTAGTGGTGATGAGCAATTAGCTGAATAAAGGTGAATCCTGCTCCAAGCCTCCTTCCACTCATGCTGGTTTTTGGTCCAAGTCTAAGTCTGTGAAGTTTACAGAATTTCATCTCCAGCCATGTCTTTTGAACTCTAATTGAGCAGCTTTTTCAAGAGCTACTACCAGGCTGATTTGCTCAGCAGCACTTTCTCATTTTCTAGCTTAAAACAAAAAAAACAAAACAAAACAAAAACCCCTGAAGCCAGGACTGAATATGATAAAGCTTTGGAAAATAGGAAGAGATAATATACATGAGTTTCCAATGTAGATTGCCATGGAGTTTTGTGGCAAGCATCTTAGATGATTTCCATCCTGGCACTCAGACTACAGTACTGCTTCCATTATTTTGAAAGGAGCAAAATAATTTTAGGGAGATAGGGGGACAAAGTACACTGATCATGTAAGATATTTCAGTAAAACAAGGAAAACCACCTTTCTTAGCATCTCAAGTGAAGCTAATGATCTTAAAGGAAGGGGACAGGTCCAGAGAATTCCTGAAACCACAAGAAAATATGACAGTAAGTTAGTTGTCTCCTGCTAAAGGGTACACACTTTTCAGAACAACCTTTTATAGGCTATATGTAAGGGTGCCAAACAAATTTTGAGAGGCCAGATGTTGTATGCACTACCAAGAATAAAACACAATTACTGCCATCACAGTGTTTATAGTCTACCAGAGGACACACATAAGCTAATGTGGCAATGTTGAAAATGATGTTGATAAGTGCTGTGATAATGGTACACCCTAAGGACTCTTGGAAACACCCACATGCTGGGAGGTGAGAGGCGATCTTGGAGGAAGTGCTATCTGTCTTAAGACTTGAAGAATGATATGAACAAGAAGACATGAAGACTTTGTGTAGAAGAGTTAGAAAGCGATGGCTTTATAGACAAAAGTCCAGGCATAAGAGAATGTGGCCAGTGCTGTCATTTTATGGATGTTAAGGGGAGGGAGGTTGAGATAGGGGAAGGTGGAAGACAGCTGAGGGCATAGGCAGAGGCCAGATCATAAAGTGCCTTATAAAGCAGTTTCAGAGTTTGGAGTTAGTCCTAATGGCAGTAAGAGAAATGGAATGTGAAGGAAAGCTGGCAGAGTAGCCTGTGTGGAGAGAGGAAGGGCTGAAGACTGCCTGAGATATGCAAGATTCAGAGCTTACATTAAACAACCTCAGGGAGAAAGCAGATGGGACTGGAAAAGATGTATTTGAGGCCCAGCTTTCTTTCCATGTGTCTGAAGCTTATTTCCCAGCTTAGATCCTCTACGAGGTAGAGTTGGGGAGCTTGTCAAAAACTATGGCCAACCATGCCCTCAGCAAGTATCCAAGATAAGCCAAACAAGATTTGGCAAATCTTTATAAATATGTGAAGAATTTGATATCACACACACACCCCTCTGAGCTTTAAGCTACAGCAAAAGGTAGGTAACAGCATAAGGCAGCGTGACTGTTTCTCCCATCGCGGTGCTGTCTTGTCCAGCACCTTCCAGTTCACACCCATTGGCATACCTCAAGGATAAGTTATCTAATTGCTGCCATGTGAAACTCGAACAGGGACTTTGAATTTAAGTACTTTCATGTGTCCCTCCCATGTCTTTTTCCATGGGAGTAGGGCGTCCAAGATCAGGACATACCTGACAATTTTCTCTTTGATTCATGAAACAAAATAGAACAAGACCCATGCCAGAGCCAGAGCCAACCTCAGTGTCAATAAGATCAAAATGATACTGTAGAAGACACAAAAGCATTTCTGAGTAACCAGTCCAAATTTAGGAACAGCAGAGGAGTGTTTCTCTGATTCTTATTTGCACGTCCAATAAAAGATGTTTTGGAATTTCAATTGAAAGTGACAATTGGAAAGTATAATGTACCCTTGTTAACCGTTGTCTTTTAGGAAGCAGGAACAGAAAAGAGTGTTTTCCCTCTGCCCGAACCACAAGATTTCTTTCTGGCTTCCCAAGTCAAGTTTGAAGACCTCATAAAAGATTTGAGAAAACTCAAGAGACAACTAGAAGGTAACAGGAACTCTTCTGTTATTATGATAATAGCTAAGATTTTTTATATTTTTAAATGATTGAAGAGGATCATTGATGTCTGGTTCACAGGGTGGAATTGGTGCAGAGTTCAGTTATGGTGCACCATGGCCCTCATGAAACTTTCCATCTTTTAGGCGCTATTTGGAGGCACTGGGTTTGCATAGCCCTTTTATTAGTGTTAATTTGCACTTCTTATGTCTACAGCTTTTACATCTACATTTTCCAACATATAACAGATGTCATCTTCATGATAAAAGCAGCAACCTTTTTATTGAATGCTTACTATCATCTCATATTATTACAATGACCCTAATAAGCAGAAACTATACCGACTCCATTTTGCAGATGAGAAAAATGAGGTTTAGAGAAGTTATGTTCGCAAGCCAGCAAGAGGCACATTTCCTGGGCTCTGATCAGGTCCATCTGATTAGAGCTCATGTGGTTTCTAGGCTAGCTTACTACACTGCCTTATACGCATCACACATGTGCATGCACACATCTCTGTTTATTCGGTTTCTGTATAGGAATCTAATAAAGATGGCAGGACCCGTAGTTAGCATTCTGTTTTAGTTTAATTTACATTTTTAATTGTCCACAGTGAAATGCTGAGAGTCCTTTTTGGCTTTTTTTAAAAGGTGAAAATATGTCCCTCCTGAGCAGGAATGTTCTTTGGCATTGCTAGAGTCTTGTGTTTTCACTGTGGAGACATCTCTTTATCCAAGTATATAAATACTTGCATTGGAGCTTGTATAACTCCAGTTGAAGAGCTCCATGGAGGATTTAGGGAGCGTGTTAATGTGGAAATGGAGCACAGAGTGCCAAAAAGCGAGCTTGAGGAAATGAAGAGCTTGAACCAGGAATATTTTTACACCAAGACATAAAATAAACATTTTAAAAATGTTTATTGTGCAAGAGAGCTCAGAAACCCAAGTCTCAGATGAAGAGCTGCCTGGAGATGGAAGGGACATGGGACAGAGCTCCTGGTGGCAGGGAGGGCCGCTTAGTTTTACTTTGGGCATAAAACTTGCTTAACTGAGAGTGATTACAAGGAAATAGAATATATCGACCTTGTGAATTATTTTTAAAGTAACATGTGGATTTTTTTTTTTTTTTTCCACCCGCTGATGTGGTTGAGAGTGTGTGTTCGACCAAGTGGCTGCTTCATTTCGGAATGCGATATATGAACTTCTGGTCATTCTTTTCCCTCTCCTAAAAACCTGACAGTTTTATCCTTGTCTAAGATGGGGCACTTGGTTCTTGTCATAGTTCAACAGGGCAAGCCATACTGGGATGGTTTCTTCTGTGGCTCTCCAGTGGCAGAACTGGGGCCCAGGCCAGTCCTCCATCTGGCTACAAGCTTAGCCATAGCTGAGAAGAGCCTTGCTTGTTCACCCCATGGCTGCCCCTGAACACACAGCCCCTCTAGCCTCCTGGCTCCTGGCCCTCTCTTGTGTAGTTTTTTGAGCAGAAACCTGATGTATACATGATCATTCCTCTTCTGCCTTCCTTAGAAGGGCTGGCTTTTCTGTGCATCCTGGCTAGGCCGCCTCCTTTGACATCTGCAAGTGTTTGGTGATTGATTAATAATAAAGGGATGAGAAGAGTGAATTGGATGGCACCTGGGTGGCTCAGGTCGTGATCCCAGGGTCTTGAGATCGAGTCCCCCACGGGGCTCCCCGCGGGGAGCCTACTTCTCCCTCTGCCTGTGTCTCTGCCTCTCTCTGTGTCTCTCATGAATAAATAAATGCAAAGAGTAAACTGGGAGGACAGGGGATAGGCAGGTGTTCCCACAAAGGCTCCCCCCTTTGGTGGATCTTATTTTCTGCAAGGAGATCCCAGGTGCCTTTGCACACCTCTTACTACTCAACTGATACATTTCCTCAGTCCATTTTAAGGAACCACAAGAAGTTCTGAAACTGGAGGACCCTCTTTAAAATGATGGAAAACCAAACATTGCCTCGGTTGTTTTTCTCCTCTGTACCGAGCTTCACCAAAAGACACAAGGTACCACAAGGCAAAGAGGAGTGGGACTCCCCACCCGCCCCTGCATACACATTGGATATTTAAACAAAAATGCCCTGCTAATCTTTAGAGATGCCAGTGTTTTTCACACATGAAAGGTACCTAGTAAATATTTAAAGAAAATACAGACCATTGGTTCTCTAATGAATTTCTTTTTCTCCTAAATGCCATCTGGCAAGATGGCCAGAGTCGTGGCGGTCCGTTTCATCGTCCTTTTCCATAAGGCCTTGGTGTGAGCCTAGATTGAATGTTTAATTGAAGAGGACATAATTTTCACACATACACAAAGATTTGATGAGGCTTTGAGGTTTATTGTAGCCATTAAAATGTCGTGGCTGCTGGCAAAACCCCAGAAAATGTCTAAAGCTAAACCAGATGTGATTAGCAAATTTCAAGACATCTCAGGCCCCATTTCTCCAGGCAGGCACAGTCCTTCAGAAGAAAACAGGTTTGAAGCACACCTTAGCAAAAGGGTATGAGTTACACTAGAGTTTTTGGTTGTGCAAATTTCACTGCTACAAATGGACATTGCCATTGAGCATCTTTCATAGAAACAAGAGCTCTGGAGAGCATGCTTACATAGGTAGTTGATAATCGTATCAGCTACAGTCTGTTGTGCAATTATCATATATCAGATGCTTTGCATAATCATCTCTTAATCTTTCCAATGACCCTGGGAAGCAGATATTGTTCTCAATCTCTTCCAGCACGAGGAACCCAAAGTTCGTGGTGCTCACATTACTTGCCAAGTTACAAGTGATGACCGAGCCACCTTTTGAAGCCACATAAGACTCTAAGGCGTGTGCTTGTGATGCATCCTACCTGGGACACAGAAGTCTCCATATCTCATCACAGATCAAAATGGAAAGTCATGTATTCAAGGCAGAAAGCCTCATGAAGGTACCTGTGACAGAAGGAGGGTCACTGAGTGTGTGCATCTGCACACATGTACTCTCAGAGCCACATGTGTAGGCCCTCAGACCAGAGGGAGACAGGAAAGAATTTACTTTGGGTTCGGATGGGAGAGGGAAGACATATGAGAAAGATGGGTCATAAAAATGAATAGATACATACACACACAAAAGTGAACAGACCGACATTACTGTGCTCTGGATTAAGAATTTTGGCTCTGGAACCAGATTATGTACGTTTTACTGGTTCAGTGGAAGCAAGGTCTTGTCAGGTAAAAGAACCATAAAGAAGATTCGTTTTCTGACCAGCCAAATGGGACAATTACAGAGCCTGCGTCAGAGGAGGTAACAAATGCATGGTCTGTTAGTAAAGAAAACTTTGGTAAAACTGATTAGGGATATGTACCTTTTCCTGGAAAACGCACACCTTGTAGAATCATGCCCATAACACTGAGCGGCCTGCTGGATATGTTTGTGGAACATCTGACCTCCAGAGCACTTGTGGTCTTTTTTCTACCTTGTGGAAACAGAACCAGATTCTTGGTGCTTGGGAACATGTTCCATGTTTTCTTTACTGTTCCATATCCCCAAACGACACAATAATTTTAACTTCCCTGATACTGTGATAAGTAATAATTAAGGGGAAAAATGATAGGAGTGGTTGCTATCTTTCTTGTTCTTTGGCCTTGTTTGCTGGCCAGAACTCCCAAGGTATTTTTACCAACCCGTATGTGGTAGGCAGAATAATGGCTCCCGAAAATGTCTAGACCCTAATCCCTGAAATATATTACCTTACATGGCAAAAGGGAATTTTGCCGATGTTGCGTTGGGGAGATTATCTTGGACTATCCAAGTGGACCTAATCTAATCACATGGATCTTTAAAATGAATCTTTAAACACTGAGAATTTTCCTTGTCTGCGGCCAGCGGGAAACAGTACAGTAGAATGATCAGAGAGATGCAGTATTGCAGGCTTTGAAGATGGTGGAGGAATGTGGGAAGCCTCCAGTACTGGAAAAGGCAAAGGCAAGGAGCAGATCCTTCCCAAGAGCCCCCAGAAGGGAACGCAGCCCTGTCAACACACCTTGATTGCAGCCCAGTAGGCACACATTAGACTTCTAACACACAGAGCTATAAGGTGATACGTTTGTGCTGTTTTAAGCCACTTAAGTTTGTGATAATTTGTTAGAGAAGCAATAAGAAGAAATGCACTGTGCAATGTATCCTTCCTGATTGTGCCACTTAAACCAGACGCATACACACCTACACGCGCACACACACCCCGGTGCTGAGGCCATAAGATGTACAATTTCTCAAGTAGTGGCATTCACCAGTATTGCATAAAATGTGAATTGGTGCTCTCTGAAGAAAGAGTCCATAGTCAAACAAGCCTAGAAATGCTCTATACTAAAATCATGTCCTAGGGGTTCACAGTACACATGAGCTGATACAAAGACTGTGAAATCCTGAGGTGAAAAAACAAGACATAATGGTTTAATTCTGTTTAAAGCATTTCCCAACCTAAAACTGGTTTTTCTTCAGTATTCCTTCACTGAATACTTAGTAATGTGTTGCAGAGCATGCAGTCTGTGAGATACAGTTTAAGAAGGCATGTTAGGGAAGCCTAGTGGCTCAGTGGTTGAGCATCTGCCTTTGGCTCAGGCTATGATCCCAGAGTACCAGGATCGGGTCCCACATCAGGCTCCCTGCATGGAGCCTGCTTCTCCTTCTGTCAGTGTCTCTGCCTCTTCCTCTCTTTGTTTCTCATGAATAAATAAATAAAATCTTTAAAAAAAAAAAAAGAAGGAATGTTAATATTACTATCAAATTTTTAATATAAAGATCACTGTTGTTGGTTCATGGGGTCATTCTAGGACAACCACAATAGGAGGAGCTGCAATGAACAGTTATGACCTACACCCTTTAGTATGGCCTTAGTTATCCCGGCAACACTGTCCCCAGTGAATTTGTTCTCCTTGGAACAAATAGAATGGGCCAAATCCTCTCTGGTGTCTTGATGCCTGAAAGCCAAAATTAGGAACATTGGTGTCATTCAGAATTGCTCTGGCATCACCAACCTTAAATCCTTATTGATTTGATAGGATCCTATGGTAGTATTTTCTTATGAAAAGTTCATTGTGGTTATGAAAGTAGGAAAGCTGAATTAATTTTTGGTTGTTGAAAACTGAGACGGGGGTGCCTGGGGGGCTCAGTCAGTTGAGCGTCTGCCTTTGGACAGGCAGGACATATCCTGACGTCCCGGGATCAAGTCCCACATCAGGCTCCCTGCTCAGCGGGGATTCTGCTGCTCCCTCTGACCCTCACCCTGCTCATGCTCACTCTCTCGTTCTATCGCTCTCTCTCTCAAATAAGTTTTTAAAAAGGAAAATGAGACAGGAACTCTTCAGATAGGTGTTGAGAAGTCAGCATGTTCTCAAAAGTTTAGGAACAAAATTAAATCACTCTTATTAACTAGCAGTAGTTACTTAGTATCTTCTGCCTTAAATGTAGGCAGTATGCTAAGTCTTGCTTGAAAATGATGCATTATTAGCCTTGCTATTCCATATATAAATTGGGAAAATGTAATTGGCAGATAGCTCTCAGTGTAAGATATTCAAACTTGTTTGAGAATGTTGGCTGAGGTGTGTGTGTGTGTGTGTGTGTGTGTGTGTGTGTGTGTGTGTGTGTTTTAAGATAATTTTCATGATGTCCTTCTCCCTAAATACTTAAGAATATGTATTTTAACATGTCCTTTCTTCTGTACCATTTAGATATATTTAGGAATATAACAGTTTAAGAAAGAGCGTCTGTTGACTTTTTGATATCTGTTATCACTCTATAAATGTTTATCCTATAAGTATTTATCCTAAAATGTTAACTTTTTAAAACTTTCTCTGAATGAGACTCTGCATAAAATGCATAGTCCAGGCATTCAACAACTGTTAAAAATCTTCATTCTTAGCTTGAATAGTAGTAATATTTCCAAACTAACTTTAAAATACAGCTGCCACCACCTTAAGCATCTTCATTCCCAATGGCCTTATTCTGATGGAGGGACCACATTAGCTCAGGGCCATCTTGATTTTGCACATCTGTATTGTATAACACTAGGACCTGAACATTCTACCTCCAGATATAAAGTACAGGAGAATATTAATTCATACATACATGAGGGATCCCTGGGTGGCGCAGCGGTTTGGCGCCTGCCTTTGGCCCAGGGCACGATCCTGGAGACCTGGGATCGAATCCCATATCAGGCTCCTGGTGCATGGAGCCTGCTTCTCCCTCTGCCTGTGTCTCTGCCTCTCTCTGTCTCTGTGACTATCATAAATAAGTAAAAATTAAAAAAAAAAAATTTAAAAAAAAATTCATACATACATGAAAATAAAAGTTCAAGAGGGAGAGGGGCTTTTTGTTGTAGGGTGTTTTGTTGTTGTTTGTAGATTTCCCAAATGATAGTCAATGTGTTTTCCAGATAAAGAAGACAGATTAAATTCATTTGTTTAGCTCCAATCCCTGTTGAAGGCCCACCCCAAAATTAATACTCATGTTATTTAGAGGCATACAGTCAATACCAGTATAATGAGCTAAAAGAAAAGGAGTTGGGGAAGGAACCGCATACCTCCACATATTAAAGCAGGCAATGGGAATGTTTTTACATTGGTTTCTCATGGCCCTAGGCAGAGACTGATACAGGGGCAGTCATTTAGCCAGTTGGATATATACTGTTACGTACTGGCAATTCTAAACAACCCCAGGGATAAAATTCTCCCTTCAAGGATGGTCATGGACCCAGGCATGGTAAGTATGTTCCAGGGTGCAGTGCATATCCATTTCCACCGTCACTAATGACTGTGCTTGCCATTTAATGAGCACTAACTAAATACCTATGGATTTGCTTACATCATTTCTGTTTCTTAAAACTACTTCCAAATAAGGACTACCTGCATTTTGACAGTAAGGAAGCTGAAGCAACTTTGCTACTAATGATGAAGCTGAGATCAGAGGCAGGTTTATCTGATTATAAAGCTCATACCCTCTGCACCATGCTTTCTTTATTTTTCTACTGTTCATAGGCCCACCCCTCAGGCACTAACAATACGATCAAGAATGAGAAAGCCTGAAGAGTAAGCCCCACTTATTTCCCTCGTTCATCTTCTAAAGGGATTACAGGTAACAGTTGGATTGACTTTAGGCTTTTTTTTTGGTCTCTATTGATAACTACCGAGCAAATCTGTTGTAATCCTAGCACCTCTCGCTCCATTTTTTTAAAAAAGAATTTTTTTAAGATTTTAATTATTCATGAGAGACAGAGAGAGAGAGAGGGAGGCAAAGACACAGGCAGAGGGAGAAGCAGGCTCCATGCAGAAAGCCCAATGCGGGACTCAATCCCCGATCTCCAGGATCATGCCCTGGGCCGAAGGCAGGCGCCAAACTGCTGAGCCACCCAGGGATCCCCTCGCTTCATATCTTTTGGTGTCTCTGATGCTCTGTCTCTGTCTTGGTCTCTCTCAAAATCACCTAGCCTATGTTGTATATTCCTTTATGACTCAGAAGGGGGGTCCACTGGTCTGATGTGGGTAGCCAGATGACACAGAGGACTACATGGCTGTTTAAGGCAACCTGCATGGTTTTGACTCCTTTGTTATCTCTTCATTTGTGGAAATTACATGTAATGTGGTTCTGGCATAGATGAGAAATTAAAGGAAACTTCCTGGACTTGTCAAGTCACACAGCACAGCAGACTGTTGCTTCTCTGCTCAGGACCAGCCCTGACTGTTCAGGATAAATGACTTCTATCAAGTAGCTTTCTCTCCCCAAGAGTGTAAGTGTTCTTTAAGAGAGAAAGAAAAGAAAACTAGATCTCACCATGAGAATGAATATTCTTTTTTGGTTTTGTTTTTTTTTTTTTTTAGAGAGGGAAGGGTGAGAGAGAGGGGCCTGGGGAGGAACAGAAGGAGAGGGAGAGAAAGAATCTTAAGCAGGATCCACACCCAGCGCAGATCCTGACATGGGGATCCATATCACAACCCTGAGATGATGACCTGAGCTGAAATCAAGAGCCAGACACCCAATTGACTGAGCTACCCAGGTGCCCATGAGTCTTTTCGTTATTTACTCAATGAGCATGGTCCATAAGCAGTATGACTTTGGTGAGGGGAGAAATAAAGACTTTGGAAAACTGGGACAGCCTCTGGGAAAAGATGGCCAGTTGAACCTTGATTTGGATTGAACACTCATGTAGGATTTCAGTTCCTCTTGAAAAAAAAAATTAAAGATTTTATTTATTTATTCATGAGAGAGAGGCAGAGAGACAAGCAGAGGGAGAAGCAGGCTCCCTGCAGGGAGCCTGCTGTAGGACTCTATCCCAGGACTCCAGGATCATGCCCTGAGCCAAAGGCAGATGCTCAATGCTGAGCCACCCAGGCATCCCTCCTCTTGAAAATTGTATTAAAAATAGTAAAGGGAATTCTTCGAAAGCATAAAGTGAAGAGCACAGAATGAAAGAGAAAACCATAACGGCAAAATTTCAGAAGCTCAAGAAATAGACAAAAACAAGACAAAATCAGAGAGGGAGACAAACCATAAGAGACTCTTAATCCTAGAAAACAAACTGAGGCCTGATGGAGGGAAGAGGAGTAGGGGAATGGGGTAACTGGGTGATGTAATGAGCACTGGGTTTTATATACAACTGATGAATCACTGCACTCTACCTCTGAAACTAATAATACACTATATGTTAATTCAATTTAAATAAAAATTTAAAAAGATGGTAGAGGTAACCTAAATAAATGGACAGAAAGAAAAAAAGAGAGAGAGAGAAAGAAAGAAAAAGAAAGAAAGAAAGAAAGAGGAAAGAATTCTAGAAAGAAAGAAAGAAGTAGTAAATGAATTTGCCATACAAGAAAGTGGAATTCTAATCCAGGAATGGAGAAAAGTGAGAAATAACCCAATTTTTAACCACACGATTCATACATACCACAAATTCATATGTAAATTAATGTGTATACATATATAAACATTCATACATAGTCATACATAAGTAAATCAACAAAATCATTCAAGAAAATTTCCCAAAATAATGGACACAAGGTCCTAATTTTAAAAGGCCCAAAGAGGGGCATCTGGGTGGCTCATTTGGTTAAGCATCTGCCTTTGGCTCAGGTCATGTTCTTAGGGTCCTGGGATCAAGCACTGCATGGGGCTCCCTATTCAGGGGGGAGACTGCTTCTCCCTTGGCCTCTACCCCTGTCCTCTACTCATGCTTACTCTCTCTCTCAAATAAATGAAATATTTTAAAAAATAAAAGGCCCAAAGAGATTCCAGCACAATGGAATAAAGTAGATCCATACCATTGTTAGAAAATTTCAGAATACTCAAGACAAAAAGAAAAGCTTCTATGCTTTTAGAAGGGGCGGGGGTGAGGAGTGAGATATGGAAAGAAATTACCCAGAATCAGGAAGCAGAATGGCTTCAGACTTTTCAGTAGCAACACCAGAAGCTAAAAACGGATCAGAATTCTGAAGGAAAATTATTCCCAATCCAGAATTGTATATTCACCAAAGTATCAATCAAATATGAAGGCAAATGGAAATTATTTTCAAATATGTAAGTCATCAAAAAATTTATCTCCCAAGCAACCATCCTTAGGATGCTACTAGAGAATGTGCTCTATCATGAAATAGGAAGACAGGAAATTATAGATCCAATGGAGAAGACAGGTGAAGAACTAAGCCAGGATAGACAGCCTTGGATGACAGCCAGGCAGAGAGAGCAAACATTTCAGATTGGATTAGGTTAACAGAATCATGGAGAAGATCCTTGAGGGACGTGTAATGCACGTATCTGATGTATCTGGAATGTGTTGACCAGAGTTACACAACTAGCGACAATTTGGAGTTCATTTAGTGATAAGCACATGGAAAACAGAGGGAAACAGAAAAGTATTATGAGGGTGAGAGTGAGGGAGCTTGAGGGGGAGGTTGAGGAAAGGCAAATTAGAATTTATAAATCAGCTGGGACTGGGAGCTGGTTTTTGCAAAGTCATAGTGGTGTTAAGGTGGGATGCTCGTGTGGTCAAACCATAGTCATGCTATACTGGGAGGGGGCTCACGTTTGGTGGGTGCGGGGCGGGCGGGGGGAAGGAAAAAGAAATGTATCACCTATGCTGCATAAAGAAAAAAATCCAAGAGTGCCGATAGGAAGTTGTTGGAGATGTGCAATTAAGTGCTGAAGTAATCAGGTCAAATTCGCACAAGTGGCTGCCTCCGGGGAGGGAAGGATAGGGTGACAATTGTGGATGGAAATGGGAACCTGTTTTTCCTGCAACACACAGGGCTACATGTGTTCTTTTAACTATGTGCAGGTATAGCTCTGATGAATATACCAACATGGCAACAGCCACAGACTGAAGCATTTGTAAGTGACACTTAAATTTCTGTGGCATCCTAGCTTGGGATTCAAGAAATTAACTTAAAATCAATCTTAAAAATTCAGTTCTGCCTCTTACCAACCATGTGATAAAGCCATGCAACTCTGACGGATCCCTGAAGCTCCGTGAACCTCCATGGAAACCCTGCAGCTGATCATCTTCTCCTACCCAACTCCAGGATACTGAAGGTGTCAGAGGAGCAGATGTCTGAGGAAGTACTAGGGGAGGCATGGGAGGTTTTATCCAAACTCATTCAGAAGCCATGGGATTCACAGTTTGCTTAAAGTGCACTGTGTGCCCTGGGAGGGAGCAAGGGGAATCAGCCATCAGGGCTGCGTGGCTAATTCGTCACCTTGAAAGAAGCTCCAGAAGACGTGACTTGAATGATTATTGACCATGCCTAATTTATTAGCTCTTTCCACCTTCGCGGCCCATTTGTCCAAGGCAGTAGTTTGCTAAGCCCAGACTCCGGTATGGAGATGGATACATTAGCCAGAGTCCTGACAGTGTTGCCATGGTGTTAAAAATATTTAGTTTTGCAAGCAAAGTTTTAGAAACAATAAAAAAAAACTTTGATATGATTTATTTTCGTAAAGTGATTTCAACAAAACAGACATGAGGGACTGGGTTTGTAGTAAGTATTTCAGAAAGGCAGTGGGTGTAAAATGTTGATCAGCGTGGTGACTTTTGATGCAAAGCATTCAATTAAGTGCGTTGTGGTGGGTAAAGGTCACCCATTTCCCAAATGGGATGCCTTCAAAGACAAGTCGTACAGAAAGGAGAGAGGATACGGAAACTGAAACCTGATTCATTCATTTAATTAATGGAAAAAAAACTTGTGTTTTCCTTTGAAGCCAAGGTTGTGACATCTCTAGGTGGGAAGGATGAGTTATGTCCCACCAGTGTCCTCCTCTTAGCTCTCCCTCTACTTCAACCTTTTATTATAAATCAACACAGTGAATAGAATTGATTTTGTTTTACTTTTCTCTGACAAGAAGCGTAAAACACTGAAAAGCTACTGTCATGGAATGGTCTGAGTCACGGGCCCTGAGTTCAGATCCTTGCTCCGCAAGCTCTGTGACCCTTGACATGTCCTGTCATCCCTTCGTGTCTCTGTGCCCTCGTGGAGAAAGGCAGTTGCCATGCCTGCCTCGCGGGCTGTTTGAAGGAGAGCCCTGAGCCATATGAAGGAGTCCCAACGCAAAATATCAGCAAAATGAATAATACTTTTCCCTGACTCCCTTTATGCTCTCATTTCTGATATCCAGTCCCAGAGCAAATCTGGTTCAGTCTTTCCCCAAGACAAGCCTTGAGTCCGTTCAATGCCCTCTGCATCCCCAGCACGTTTCTCATCCAAGCAGCACCTTCCCTCACCAGGGCCCCTGCTCCCACGCATGCCCTCTCTTTAATTCGGTCTCTGCTCATCAGACAAGTCAGGCCACCTTGTTTCATATTCGTGGCTCTTGGAATAAAATCCAACCTGAAAACCTGCATCTATGCCTTACAAGTTTCTACATGGTTGGACCTCTGCTACCTTTGCTGTCGCTTCTCATGCCACCCCACCTGCTCCAGCCTCACAGGACTTTGTGTTCCAACCCAAGAAGCTTGTTTATGTTTTGGGACCTTTGCAGCAGCTATTCATTCTGCCTCGACTGTCCTGATTTTAGATATTCCCATACCTCCGGGCTTCCCCAGTCACCCAGACTATAGCAGCCCTGTGAACAGTGAGCTCTGCATCAGGACTCCCTGTGTGGATAGTGCTATGGTTTCCTATTTATTTGTAAATATCTCCCTACCTTCCCTCCTCCCCTGCTCCTTGAGGGCAGAGATCTAATGACCTCTTCAGGGTTTATATCTATGGCGTCAATCAATACCTGCCACAGAGTTAAGTGGATGAGTGAGCCAATTAATAAGTGGTAGAAAAGACTCAACTTCTGGTAATTGCTGACCTTGCTATTAATGGAAAATTAGATTATTTCCTTATGGGCGAAGATGTCAATCAGATACAAATAGGTAGAAACCTTAGGGAGATATATTATAAAATTGTACAAAGGGAGAACTCACGGCCATGAGAGGTAGTGGGTGTTGTACCCACTTCCGATTGGAAACGGTGTTACAATAGCTGCGTAGGATAGATGACATTAGGAAGGGGAGTTGTGCTAGATGATTTTGAAAGTGAATTTCAACTCTGAATTTCTAAGATGATCCTTACTATGCTATTCCAGTGCCTTCAACAGTTCTCTTTACTCAGTGAGAGTTACTGGTCTCTGCCCTAGACTTTGTTCATTGAACATCTAAGAATCCCTGGAATTCTGGCCATGTACAGGATATAGGATATAAAAGTTAACTGCAAAATTATACCAAGTTTAGATCTCAGGTATTCTCTTTCTAAATGGCAAGAATCTTCTCTGGAATTAATCCATGCCTCAAAAGTTCTGGCATTGAGACCACCTAGACATCATAATTATAGAGTAGACCCCTTAGCCAGTGTGGTCAGTTAATGAGAAAAGTTGGCCCAATTCAAGAATCATAGAAAATCATACTTGGGTCCCTTAATCTTTAACTTAAAACCAGTTAAATATGGCATCATTCCCACACTTTTTTCAAAATGAACTTTTTATGTTTAGTTTGGAATAACTTTAGGTTTACAGAAAAGTTGCAAGGATAGTATAGAGAATACTCATATACCCCTTATCCATTTTCCCCAGTGCTGATGTTATTTTGACAACATCTCACGTTTTTGGGATGTATTCATCGAAACTAAGAAATGGCACTGACACATTTCAATTAACTAAAGTTTCGTATCTCTCTGGACTTCACCAGTTTTCCATTAATGTCCTCCTTCTGTTCCAGGACCCAAACCTGAATACCAAGTTGCCCTGAGTTGCCATGTCTCCCTAGCCTCTACTGTTCTCTGCCACCTATATTTGACAACAATATTTTAGCTGCTTCTACTTAAATTTATAGAAATAATGCTTTTTCACAGTCATAGAGTGTGGCCTTTCAGCTGCAAGCTTTCAGCATGCTGTGGGAATGGGGCAGGATAAGTAGAAAGTAGCATTTATTTGGCAACTTTATGAAGGAAGTGCCTTTCACATTCCCATTTGTAAAAAGAAAAAGGTAGTGATGCAGTTGTCATGGTGATACCCTACTTGTGGATGTAACTTCATCCTCTGACATGCTTAGGGCAGGCCTACAAAGCAGAGAATATGGGTCTCCAAGATAAAAAGCCGAATGGCCAGCAGAGAACTTGGATCTTTCGATTACTGAGCCAGAGCTTACGCTATGTTACCATAAACTTGTGTCGGGTCAACACATTTCTTCACAGAAATAGATTTGTGGGTGGTTTTGTGAATATCAAAATATTTTCCTGCCTAAGTAAATTGTGTATCTTGGACCCTGGAAGATTCACAGTCCACAAGTGGATTCTTTTCATGTCAGACAGTGAAATGAGTGAGGTCGGAGGGAGACCTCTTTAGCCCTAGCAAAGGAGATTGGAGTTTTTGCCAATGTCCTTATCTCTTCCAGATTTCTTCCTAGATTTCTTGGCCTCAGCACAGGTCTAAGGATGGATAGAAGTCGTGGACTGTGACTTTACTCTTTAGGTACCTATGGAGAGACCAGTGACCTGCCTGAGAGCCCTGGGCCCTGCTCTGGGTCTCCTCTGTGCCACTTAATCACATGACCTCCAGCTAACCTCCTCAGCCTTCTGTTTCTCTGTATAAAATGAAGGGGTCCCACTGGGTGGCACTGGGTGATTTTCAGCTTTTGTTGCCTTGTTCCTTACCTTTTGCAGAGCACTTTCATGGGTATTCCACATTGTTCCTACAACACCCCTGTTGGTGGTTGGGGTCAGAGGCTGTATAGCACAAGGCCAGCAGGTCTGACATCCTTGGGTTCAGGTTCTGACTCACCCACTTAAGATCTGTGAAATTTTACTCACCCTTACCTACCAAAAGGCATAAGGACTGAGCTCAGAGAATTCTTGTGAGGAATAAAATGAAACATATAGGGCAGACTAAGGTCTAAGACACCTTTGGCCATTAAGAGCCATTTGTTATCAGTCATACAAGTTGAGAACTTGGTATAATTTTCAAGGAATTATCAGATACAGAGATGAACAGCAACATGTCCAATTCTGTGTAGATGACCAGGTACCATTAACCCAGTAACTTCTTCTGTGCTAAAACTTACAAAAAGAATAAAGCTCATGGAAATCCATAATGGCTAATGTGCTAAAACTGCTAATTTGACTATTGTTTTTATACTGTTTTTCTTGACTATTTTGATGAACTTTAAAAACACTATCAAATTTTGAGGTATTAAAAAAAAACCCTCCAAAATATGAGGAGGGCCTTGTTTGATCTTCTCAGTCAGTTCATTTGTCTAGCAAATATTTATTCAAAGCCCTGAGTTAGCTGCTAATTTTAAATAAACTAACTGAAATATCAAGTCATTTATAAACACATTCTAAGAGCAAGTGTCACCCTCATTTTCTAGGGGGGAAGTTCATCCCTACTTAGTCTTCTGATTTCTCTCAAGGACAGGAATCTGTCCCTAAGAACAGTGATTAAAACTTGCTGTCAGTAGGACAGGGGTGAAGGTGAGCCAAGTTTGCCCTCCGGCTCATCCACAGATGCACAAATATTTGCAAAGCCCCTTCCTGATCGTAGGAGCATGAAGAGGAATCCACAAGTATTTGCTACCTCAAGTTCGGGGGACTAGATCCAGGACACATCCTTCCCCTAACCAGCCCCCCTGCCCTCAAATTGGATGATTTAAGCTGGAGCCAAGCTTCTAAGCTGGTTTATATACATTTCCCATATTGTCTTTCCTAAAGCTGTGATCCAGGTCATTGTGTCATTGTGAATCACAGTCAACGATGTGCTGAAGTCAGTGACACGGAGTGAAAGTAAAGAGGCAGCTAATCTAATGGGAGTAACTGAACAAGTGAACCAAGTCCTGTCACAAGTACCTGACTCATCTGGAAGACAGGGACAGATTTCCGGGGCTCCGCGGGCCAGTGGGATGTAGCTTACCAGGGGTCCCCCTCTCCTTACCGTGACCTCAGGACTGATGAAGACCCTAGGGAGTTCCATAGGCATATCGGAGTCTGCTATGCCCAGCCTCTCCCCTAGGGGGTGAGGGGAGACTACTGCCTCTGTGTCACTATTTCAGCCATCGCCTCCACCCCCCCACTTCAGCACTGCCCTACATTTCTCCTCTCCTCTAAAAGCCTCCCTCCCTCCTGACGCATCCCACGCACCCACAGAACCCAAGGACAGCCTCCCCTGGCCTGGCGGGCCTCCCCAGCTCGCCTTCCCTACCCTGCCTTCTCTAACTGGACCAGTCACTTTCCCTGGGCCACTGTCACTCAACAGCAAGGTAGGATCAGTGACAGGTTTACAGGGGAGAGAGACTTTAACTAGCTGAGGGCCGTGTTTCCCGAGAACGCCACTAACAGCAGCCCGCCAGCCAGTCCGTTGGCCGTTTTGTCACCCAAGAAATAGCTCTAAACTATTTCTGATTTTTAGCTTCATTTTCAGACATATCCTGAGAAGTCCCAACTCTTAGCGAACTGACAGCACAGCCCTCTTTATATGAAGCCTTGTTTATAGGCCACAATTCTCCCAACAGATTTACAAGTGTCTGTGGAGTTTTAAAAGACGATTGCTTAACAGGCATTAAGTGAGACACATAGGACTGTGTAAATATTTTAGCTGGAATAGGAATTTTTTTTTAAATGCCTGAGCCAAATATCGCATTAAATCTGAAAACAGTGGCAAACTGATTAGTGGTAGTTGCCAGCTTCATGCCTTGCCAGTGATTCCTGTAGCCAAGAATAGATACCAAAATCCAACCACCAGTTTAGGTTGTGTGTTTTAAAATAACTTTCCATCCTTTTCTTTCTTCTCCTTATGCCTTTCCATTTTCTTCTTCTTTCTGTTTTTTTTTTTAATTTTAATTTCTTCATGGTTTATCTAGATGTAAACACTCTCCAGAGTAGGAAATTACGGTTAATGTGACTAAACAGTAGAAGCTGAAAAGAGAACGTGGGCCCAGGGGTCAGAGACACTTATGGAAGGCTTCCAGCTGTCCTGGTGGAGCCATGTGGGAAACAGGTTGTTTTTTGCTAATGGGGTTTATGTATCTTAATCACTAGTCTCCTCGTAGCCAGCTATTGACCTGCTGGAAGGAAATAGTCCTAAGAGCAGCATTGTTACCTCTTCCCCTCACTGATCTCCTTAAATTCTACAGAGGCAGTCCTGTTGCCTTCAAGAGTCTATGTATGAAAGAATCTGTCACTTAATTTTAGTAAAAACTACCATGTACTAAGCATTTTGGCTCCGGGGATGTTCTTTATAACTTAAGCATTTTTTTTCCAAAGATTTTATTTATTCATGAGAGACACAGAGAGGCAGAGACAAAGGCAGAGGGAGAAGCAGGTTCCCTGCAGGGAGCCAGATGCAGGACTTGATCCCAGGACTCCGGGGTCATGACCTGAGCCAAAGGCAGACGTTCAATCAGCTGAGCCACCCAGGCATCCCTAACTTAAGCATTTCTACGGGGAAACCATTTCCCTGATTTGAGTGCTTGACTGAGAACATAATTTCTGTGAGAATAAGGCATACTACTACTATTTTTTTGGGAGAGTAAATATTTTTCATGTTTCTTCATGTGTGTTACCTTCAGAAGGGACTTGCTGTCCTTCTCCTCAAGATGCATTCCCTTGTCCTTGAGATGCCCAGGAACTTTGTGTTTGGGACTGCCTGCCTAAGGCTGCCTGTTAATACAGTCTACTTGGAGATCAGAGCCTCACTGATGTGCCTTTTCCTTCTATTATAACACAGCTTCCCTGTCTATTGCTTGAAATCCCTAGCCTTTTCAATCCAGTCTGAGAAATATATTTACACTAAGGTGTTAATGAATTCTTCTTCGATGGTGTTTTCTTTTTTTAACTAATATATATGCATGTCTGAAGAGATCTTCTGGAGTTGGCATCTTCAGTCTAAGCTTCTGATGTTCATGGGAACCTTGGGGAGGGATATTTTTAAATAAATGAATGGATCGATTAACACCCTATAAATCAAGTCATGCCCAATCCATCTATATTTAGACCTAGTCATGGGTGGGTGATTAATGAATATTTTTCATACTAATGTCTCTCAGACCCAGGCTGCGTCTATAACCACATAATCATCACAGTGCAAATTCTGACTCAGTTGTGATGTTTGACAGGAGGGACTTTTGAATAGTGCTTCAGACAATTCCGTGCAGAGGCTGTGGTCAGCGGCCCAGTTTTGCAAGTCTTTCCAAAAGTCCTAAAGCATGTTGGCATGTCCTCACTTGGCCCTGTCACTTCTGCTTAAATTTTTTCATGGAGAATACTCATGATCATGGGACATTAAGGTGAATGTGATCTTGGGCGGCCTCCCTCTGTGAAGTGAATCAGCATCATGGGATTCCCCTGCGCTCAAGCTTCCTGGTGGGTTTATTTTTACACAGCATTCCTCTGGGGAAAGGAGCACCCATTCTTGATCAGAGTAGCTCTAGATAATATCTTCTTGGATGGAAAGATTTTCTTCATTTATCTATATTTTCTCTAGCTGAATTTCTTAAATGAGTGGCTATAGGAATCTGCCTCTACCTACCTCCCCCTTCCCTAATTCGGCTTCCTTCTTCCATCCTCCAGACTCTGAAACTGCTTTTGAGATGACCAGAGACCTCTATGTTGCTAGAATCAGTAGTCATTTCTCTTTCTGCTTGACCTTTCAACAGTATTGCACAGAGCTGACTGCTCTTTTTTTCTTGCAGTGCTGGGTTCCTCTCAGGTCATGTGACTCCATACACCTACTTTATCCAGCTGCTCATCTCCATCCTTTGCTGGCCTCTCCTCCACTGCCTGTGTGCGCCCAGTGTTTGTCCTACAGCCCCTTCTCTGGCTACATTTTTCTATCCCAGCCATGCAGCCTAAACTTTTATACATAATATGAGTATCTAATTGACATCTCAGACTTAACATGTCTTAAATAACACCCTTGATTGCCCTCAAACTGGCTCATGGCTCTCTCCCTTACTCTGGCCAAGTCTGTAGCCAAATATCTTCACAGTGAGACTTTTCCTTACCATCTTACTTAAAATGACAAGCCTCTTACTTCTATGGCACTTTGTGACCTCCTTTTCCCAGAGTGGCTCCAGCTCCTTTGAATCCAATTCCATTAGTCCAGTTCCTTTGAATCAAAATCTAGCCACAGGACACTAAAGAGCTGGGAAAAAGAACAGCAGTATGTCCCTGAGGTCCAGGCATACTATTATCACTTAATTTATCCCACAAGACATGCATTCCCATCATGCTTTACTTTTACTCATCATATTTCCTCTTTCAGAAACTACTTCCCTCTTCCTTCATTCTCCTTGGCTGGCTAGCTAACTCCTCCTGACCTTTGCAATTGAACTCATAAGTTATCTATTTTGGAGAACTTTCTCTGGCCACCACTTCCCAACCCTAGTCTGAGTTGGAAGCCCCTACGCAGTGTCCCATGACACTGCAGCGTATTACAATTTGTTGATTTCATTGTTTGCCTCTGTTTCTAGATTCTTATGACCATTTTTAGAAGAGAGATCACCAATAGGTCTGGTTAAATAGTTTGCCCTTCAACATTTAACACAATAGCCTGTTGCATATACTCAGTATTTTGAATGTGTGATATTTGCATAACCCATGTATATGCACAGTAGGGCTAGAAACCACCCTGTCTCCTGTAATCTAAGAACAATTTACTCCAAAATCTCATCTCTGTAGAAAAACAAAGCTATCTATAAGATTTGACGAGAGGATTGGAGAGGTGCCTGGGGGCACCTCTACCCCCTTGTAAAGGGTCTTTGTTCTGTGTGAGGTCGGCACTCGGCATAAAGCTCAGCCCCTGCTTTAGTATTCATAGCACATGCTCACAGCAACCACTATGAGTTCAGGAGGCTTTATTGAAACTATAGGGGTGCCCCAGGGGCCAGATATCATCATTCATTTACTCCTCTCTTGCTCTCCTTTATCTGTATCCATCTCTTCTTCTGAAAGAGACCCAGACTCTTTTCATTCTGTTATAGAAGACAGCACCCATTTCCCTGAAGCCCTCATCTGGGGATGGTGGGGTGCTTGACCCCAAGAATTAATCAAATATTTTTTGTTTCCAATAATGACTATGTCCTGTCTAAAAACTCTGAATTTAACTTTTGTGATTGAAAAAAACCTGTATCTCATATCTAAATGAATGAATGTGGATGAAAATGGCATGACATCCAGTCCACTTGTGCTTTCTCCACCCCTACAAGCATTTACATGGATTATGCATACACATATAAAGAGATATATTTTTCACGTACCTGTGTGTATATATGTCTGTGTATGTACGTGTGATACTGAAACCAAGTGCTATCTAGGTACTGAGATCTGTACTGCATGTGTATAAGACCTCCCTCTACTCATCTGGTAGTTTATTCATTTATTTAGCAAATACTCATTGAATATCTTCATGTGGGCTAGACATTATCATACATGCTGGGGATAGAATAGTATGCAAAATACACTCTCCCTAATAAGAGATGGCCAACCATGAAAATAATAATTACAAAGAAGTATACAGTGCTTAAGACTGTAACACACCTCATTAGTATAGAGTGAGGGGTTGAAAAGAAATACTGATGAAATGACCTTTGAGCTGAGATCAGAACAATAACTAACCACTAGAGGTACTAGAGGCACTAAAGGTAAAGAAGAATGTCACTGGTGAAGGAACACACTGATGGTGCGAGGGAAGTGATCATGTTTGAGGAACTGGGAGAGGGCCATGTGGCTAGAGCACAGAATGTGGCCAGGACAGTAGAGTGAGCCTGGGGAAGTAAGCAGGAGCCAGCCCATGCAGGGCCTTGGAAAGACCAATCTCTAGGAGTAATGGAAGCCGCTGGCAGGTTTAAGCAAGGGATTGGTATAATCAGATGTATAGTTTATAAAGGTCACTGACTTCACTGTGGGAGAAAAATCAGAAGGAAGCAAGGGTACATGTGGGAAGACCAGGTAAGAAGGTACTCAGGCAGCCTGGTGGCAGGTGATGGATTCAAGAGTTCTTTTGGAGTTGAAATGATGGTCTAGCCTTGTCACCTTGGGAGAGTCGTTGTCCTGGTGATGGTTACTGCAGTGTTTACCTGCACCTGCATGAGATTTTCCAGAGGTAGAGAGCATAGCATGAGAGAAAAAGAAATGGTAGAGAACTTTTATGTTTAGTGGTTGGATATAGAAGAATGAGATGGCAAAGAAGATAGTATGGTCAGAGGTAGAAGGAAATCCAGGAGCAGGGGCACAGGGCTAGGGGAAAAGTGTTTTAGGAAGGGCAGATACTTGTTCAACGAAGTGAAATCCTGCTGGGCTGTGAACTAAAATGAGATTAAAAAGAAAATTAAGGGAATCCTTGGGAGGCTCAGTGATTTAACGCCTGCCTTTGGCCCAGGGTGTGATCCTGGAGTCCCGGATCGAGTCCCACATCGGGCTCCCTGCATGGAGCCTGCTTCTCCCTCTGCCTGTGTCTCTGCCTCTCTCTCCTCTGTGTCTTTAATGAATAAATAAAATATTAAAAAAAAAAGAAAATTAAGAGGGCACTGTGCATAGGATGGGTTCCTTGGGGACTTCAGAGCATTTTCTCAGTGTTATACTTGGGATGAAATGAATTTCAATGGGTCTGGAAGTGTTCAGTGAATAAGAAATAGAAAAAGTGAGCCTAAGCAATCTTTAAAAGATAGTTTGGCTGTGAAAAGGATTAGGGTATTTATAACATAATATCTATTTACTAAACAAATATTAGGAATGTCAGCTTAATTCAAAGAGTTTGTAGGGTGGTTGTTATTTTTCCCTTGTTACTGGAAATGCAAAGGGTAAAGCTGCATACAGTATGTTATCTCACTGGCCTTAGCAGTGTTTGAATATTTCAAACGGGTAAAGAATATTGCTGGTGGCATTTTACTGCTCAGTATGCAAAGGGCTTTTCGTGTACATTTTGTTTCGTCTTTATGAAACTTTATACATCAAGAAACTTAGAAGTATTAAATAACTTTCCCAGTTGATAAAGGGTATGGAAAATGAAATAAATGTACCTTTAGATTAAGAGTAGTTCAAGGAAGACAATTTTTTGAAGTTTTGTTTGTTGGTATGTGTGTAGATACTACAGATAGATTAATATACATAAGCATTATACCACAAGAAAATACCGAAGCTTTTGTTTGAATTTTTTAAGTTAGCAGATTCTTTAAATATCTTGCTAGATTTGTTTTGGCTCTATTTATTTAATGGGTCTTTTATTTTAATAATGTTTATTGGTACCTTTTATTTTTTATTTTATTTTATTTATTATTTTTTTTTAATGATAGTCACAGAGAGAGAGAGAGAGAGAGAGGCAGAGACACAGGCAGAGGGAGAAGCAGGCTCCATGCACCGGGAGCCCGACGTGGGATTCGATCCCAGGTCTCCAGGATTGCGCCCTAGGCCAAAGGCAGGCGCTAAACCGCTGCGCCACCCAGGGATCCCTATTGGTACCTTTTAAAGACTAGTGTGTTTGATTTCTCAAATACGGGTTATAGTTCAAACTCATCTCCTACTTCAGTTTAATAAAGATAACTGTTGAAATGAAGACATAGTCAATCTAAGAATTGAAAAATCACTACATGCAAAAAAAAAAGGCACAAATAGGACATTCTTCACTTATCTGCTCATTATTGTTCCAGCTTAAGACTCAGAGTTTCTAATTAGCTTTTTTAAAAAATGCCATTATGAGATATAATCACATTCTACCTAATTCATTCATTTAAAATGTAAAAAATAATGATTTTTGGGTGTGTTCACAGAGTCACGCATCCATTACCACAAACAATTTTAGAAAGTTTTCATTACTCCAAAAAGAAACCTCCTCACCTCCTCAGCCTCTCCATCCTTTCCTCTCCCAGCCCTAGGCAACTGTGATCTACTTTGTGGCTCCTCTGATTTGCTTATTGTGGACATTTCCTATAAATGGAATTATACAATATGTAGTTCTTTGTGATGGGCCTCCTTCACTCAACATAATGTTCTAATCGGCTTTTAAGGCATACACCCTGTATATGTACAGGCACAAGGCAGGGCTGGTGTGTGTCAGTCTGTCTGTGATCTACATTGTTCTGAAGTAACATTCTGACCCAGGTACCATGCATAAGGCCTGTGGTTTCACTCCTACTACTCAGTTGCTCAGCCAAATTTTTTTATCACTCTGGATACAGACTTTTTTCCTTTGGATGAATACAGTCACTAAAAGGAATGATTTAGACATAATAGTTACATCAACTGGATTCCCAAACTAAGGGTAAAGAATCAAAGGTAAACACCTTTGATTACATATCTACAGGTTGTCCACACTGAGGTCATTAATGCACAGTTGTCTGATTCAAACCCACAAATTTGGCTGTAGGGAGATGATTTAGCAAAATGTGTCTAGCAGCCCCCTGTGGAGTAGGTCTAGGTCTCTTCTAGATTAGATTTTCTACTTCTCCCACCCCAGGATTTTCTCTGATACCACTTACCACTCACCATGCTTAGCCTTAAAATGCTCTCCCATATTTAGCATCAGAGCTCAGGAATATGAAATAGGCATTTTTTATTTCAAGCTTTTATCATTTGTGTTTGACTTAAATCAACTTGAAGTCTTCCTTCATGTAGCCTTAAAAAAAAAAAAAGTGCAAAAAATAACCACAAAATAGTACACTCTCTTTTGGGCCTACTTTAATAGCCAGAGTTTTAAAATTCTTAATATTTTATCAGTTTTATTTTTTTAAGATCTTATTTACTTATTCATGAGACACAGAGAGAGAGAGAGAGAGAGAGAGAGACAGGCAGAGGGAGAAGCAGGCTCCATTCAGGGAGCCTGATATGGGACTCAATCCTGGGACCCCAGGATCATGCCCCAGGCCAACACAGGCACTTAACCACTGAGCCACCCAGGCATCCCAATATTTTATCAGTGTTATATATAATTTTTCCCTTTCATAGAAATCCCTCAATTTTAGCTGGCAAAAGGCTGGTTTTATTTTACTATTTTAACACATTGGATGTTGTGTCATTCCCTAGCCATTCAGTTCAAGGCCAAGATCATGAAAAAGAACTGCATACATTTATTGTGCTAATGTTGTGATTTTGATTTCTGAATTTGCTTTTAGTTTCTTTTAATAAAAGTGTGTTTGGAGGTAGAAAACTAAAAGCTTTGTCTTTCTATGTGTGTGTGTTTCACAGGGGAAGCACTAGGGAAGGACACTATACTGCCCTGGTATTACTAAACAGAGACTCTAGAGTACAGGATATTAATGTGGAAGATAATGAGTCACATTGTTTGCATGCAGTTCAAATTACTAGAAACAGAAATTACCCTGTGCCCTACCCAAGGACAAGATGTTGGTGACCTATTTGCTACAATGTTTGAGGGCAGAGATTTTACTCTGTTTTTTGTTTGTTTGTTTTGTTTTGTTTTGTTTTTTCACTGATAGATCCTCAGGTACCAAGTACACATTGTGGCACAGAGTTGGCACACACGGGGATATTGGATGAACTGGTGTATTTGTTGAGTGAATTCCTTGAGGAGAAACTCCTCAACCCGGCATTCTATGCCCTTTATATCTAACTCTGATTTGTATCTCTCAGGTAAACCCCATTGATAAAATTAAAAATTTGCTTAAGGGACACCTGGGTGGCTCAGCAGTTAAAGTGCCTGCCTTCAGCTCAGGGCGTGATCCTAGAATCCCGGAATTGAGTCCTGCATCAGGCTCGCTGCATGGAGCCTGCTTCTCCCTCTCTCTCTCTCTCTCTCTCTGTGTGTGTGTGTGTGTGTGTGTGTGTCTCATGAATCAATAAATAAAAATCTTTAAATATAAATAAATAAATAAAAATTTGCTTAAGTCATAGCTCTATATGTTTCTACGACAATCCTCCATATTGGTCCTTGAAGCTTGCTTTTGGAAAGCATGGGCATCTTGTAAAACTGAGGGAAATGTAGAACTGGCACAGAGCCCTAGAGGGGGTGAGGTAGGAATTAGGTAAGCAGAGAAGAGAGGATTCTAGACTAAAAAAAGCAGAGTCTAGATAAATCTCTCCTTTCTTCTAAAAATGTATTCTGATTCCACTAAACCCACAGGTCCTTCAACTCAGAGGAACATGTTCTAGAAGATGCCCGTGTACATTTGAGCAATTAAACATGTCTTTGGTTTGATTAGTTGTACCTGGGCCAGGCCTCTATATTCTTGTAACCTACCCAGGCTTTTTAAGTGGCTCCAACAAACCTTATTCCTTATTCTTCGGTGACAAAAAAAAGAGAGAGAGAGAGAGAGACAACCACCTATGACCTTAACAGTCTAATATCTGAAATTTTAAAACTTTCAAGTCCATATCTTTCCCTAAAATGCTTCACAAGCACTTAACTTTTCAATGAGTTAAAATAACTCTCTCAATTTAGTATCTATTATTCCATTATGTTCTGGTTTTCATTATTTAATCTTTCTCACTATCACCATTTAGTAGCTAACTTCAGGAATCAATATATTTTTACTTCTGCCAAAAGTGTAATAGATAACGAACAAGAGAAATGTAGGGTGACTTTGGCTTTAAACATTGGAACTTCTGGCACAGACTGTGTCCCAGGTGACCTTGGTGGTCTAGGGATATTGAATACGCACCCTCTGGCTGGACGATAAAAGACGTTTGTGGATCTGTCAGTGACCTCTGTCCTTTGTTCATGGTCAGTCTCTGTTGTCATCATTAATTCATCTTCAGGTCTCCCATTTGTCTGCCAGAAAGCACCTTAGATAAGCCAAGTGAATGGGAGTGGGTGAGCTTGCCTGGCCAGTGGACATGCCACCGGCCTGAGACTGTCGGAGGGTCGGTCAGAGGGCAGCCATCTGCTCTGATCACGTAAAGAAGTTTCGTTCTAACAGGCCACATGGGAGGCCAGGCCTCTCGGGGTGCAGTGAGGCCCTCTGAGCACAGCAGAGATGCTGCTCCCATGCACACTGGTTTCATTTCTGATTTCAGAACCGTGAGGCTCAGACATGTAGGGCTCTTGCTTCATACCTGCTTCATCTTTCTTGGCAGTTTCTTCAGTGAATCCTGACAGTGGGTGGTAGGACTTCAGCAGGAGAACAGAAATTATCATCCCTGTGTTTTAAACAGGAGATTTGCATGGGAAGGATGCTTCCCTAAATATGGTGCGCTGCATTTGTAGTCACTGATTCTCAGCCACGACTCCCTTGCCATCCTAGTTGTGGCGTGTTTTCTGGCCAATTTTACTACCATAAAAATAACAAATAATCTTTTTGAGGCCTCTTGCCAGTGCCAGCCATTGTGCAAACCATTTTATGTGCATTATCTCACTTGATTCTGATATCACATCAGTTAAGGGGGGAGTATCCCGTTTTGCAGAGAGAAACAAGCCACATCCCACCCGAGCCTGGATGGGATTTGATTCCAGCACAAGCCCTTTACCACATCACTCCATGACCTCACAAAATCTGAGCTGTTTGATGGACCCTGTGGGCCCTGTCACCACAACCAGGATGAAGGGAGAGCCACAATGATCAATCTTTTTAATTCAGGTAGAAGTGGAGGTTTTGCTTTTGGTTTTGGGAAAACAACCTCTGCCTTTGGCTTTGCTTTGGCTAGGGAAAAGCGAACTTTCAAGAAATTATTTTCATAGGTTTAATTATGTTCTATTACCAAAGTATGGGCATGCCTTTACCATATATTATTTGTGTTTGTGAAGAACAGTTCTCTAAAAATGGAATTGTTGGAATTTGAATATAGTAGAAGCTACTATATTCAAGAAAGAATTTAAAAGATTTTCCCAATTTATAAGAAATTCCAGCTTTTTAAAAAATATGGCTGCCTGTGTTCTCGGAATCATACCTGGATATCATCAGAAAAGTTCACGTGACCATGAAAGTCAAAATTGAAAAATGCCAATTCTTGAAAGCAGACATCTTTAAAGTGTTTCTAATCAATCTCCTGCTAGAGGCAGAGGCAGAACGACCCAATCTGCAGGATCACTTTTGCTGCTTTGCTTGTGCCTTACACCATTAAGTAATAGATGTCTTGAGAAGTCTTTGGAAGAGACTGAGCCCTTTCAAATCAGCTTGGAATAATCACAGTGTTTACAGAGTAGAGACTGGGACCCTTAGCAGACCTCTCCTAGAAAGAGAGGAGAGGGTGAAGAGGACGAGGTCACACTAGACTCCCAGAAAGCCCACTCTGAATCTGGGCCAACACTGCTAAATTTTTTTAACCTTCCTTCACATAAGAATGTAGTTAAGATGAGGAAATCATATAGTTTGGCCAGATATGCATGGAGCTCTCTGGAGAAGTTTGGAGACAAGTAAATGAAACCTGGATGAAGACTTCACAGGGATTAATATGAGTGCACAAATTAATATAATAAGAGGTAAAACATAAATACTATACAGAGGGGGATCCGTAGGTGGCTCAGTGGTTTAGCGCCTGCCTTCGGCCTGGGGCGTGGTCCTGGAGACCTGGGATTGAATCCCACGTCGGGCTCCCTGCATGGAGCCTGCTTCTCCCTCTGCCTGTGTCTCTGCCTCTTTCTCTCTCTCTGTGTCTATCATGAATAAATAAACTTAAAAAAATAAAACAAATACTATATAGAAGGTACTAGAGATATTTGAAGAATGCAAAAACTTTGGATTGGAAAGGGCTTTGTGGTGGTGGAAGCATGTCAAAGAGACTTTTTAGGATGAGTGGGACTTTGTCAAATGCTGGTAAGTATGTATGAGAGGCAAACAGAATGGGCAGAGAACCGCATGCAGATGTAGAACTGGGAATGTTGGCTGATGTAATTTGGAGACATTGCAGAATTTTGGTTTGGTTGGTCAAATATATGTGGGAAGTAGAGCTGAAAGGTAGAAATAACCTAAATGGCCTTTCCATAATGGAAAGGACCTAGAGTTTGAATTTAGTTAGCAAAGAGCACCCATTCATGGTTTTATCTTGTCTTGTATCTTCTGTACTTTGGTTTTAGTGAACGATTTTGCCTTGTAATTCACACGGACCAAAGAAATTGTAACAAGTCTCAGAGTTCACCCTTGATCTCCTCTCTCTTAAAGCAGCAAAAAGATCATACTTTCCACTATTACCCATCTCAGTAAATGATACTTCCAGCCATTCCCACTGTGTTGGTGAACTCTGGGTTAGGATGGTTTCTGTATTACCAAATCAGAACTATCTGATTTGAGGGGGCATGGTTGTCATAAAACCAATCTATCATAAGTGACACATTATATATTAGAAATTCTATCTGAGGTAAATTGCATGTAAAACAATTTCACATGTGTTAGGGGAGTATTCGTGGGAAGGCTGGGTGAATGGGAAGTGTGAAGAGAGAGATGCAGTCCTACCTGAATTAGGCTTGCTCCTCCTGCTGGGATGTGGGATGCCTGGGAATTTCTGCAAAATCTATTCAAGCTCTGTTTCTGAAGTATGAATCCAAAGAGGATCAGGGCCTTTAAATCGCTAGTAATTCAGTAGTTTTTGCCTCTTCATTTTTGAGAACCCAAAAGCCTACTACTTTTCCTTTCTCAAGTCAGAGGTCTTTCTGCAACTCTAAAATGAAAGTCAAAGGTGATATATTTCTTTGTTCCTGAAGAAAGGTATGGAATGAGCTAACCTTTTTTGTCTGTTGTGTTGTTTCTGTTTTTGTTTTTTCCCCTGGAATTTTGACAGTGACTGATAAGGATTTCGCGCAATTAATACCGAAGAACATAGCACAGAGCACAAGCTCCACAAATAACATATTCTTAAGGAAATCTAATTCCAAACTTTTCTTCACAGCAAGTGAGAAACAAATGATCGTGGTATGCAAGGAATCACCAAAGGAGTATCTCCAGCCTTTCAAGGACAAACTAGAAGAGTTCTTCCAGAAAGGTAGGGAACTGCATCAGGTGTGCATACACGAAACTCTGAAATATCCCCCATTCCAGCTTACTATGTAAAACAAAAATAAGTGTGGGGCATGAATTTGCAGTTATAAAATAAATAAATCATGGGAATGTATTGTACAGCATGGTGACTATACTTAATAATACTGTAGTGTATATTTGAAAGTTGAGAAGAGAGTAGATCTTAAAAGTTTGCATCATAAGAAAAAAATGTTGTAACCATATGTGGTGATGGATATTAACTAGACTTCTTGTGATGATCATTTTGCAATATACACATAAATGGTTGTGTTGTACATCTGAAACTAATATGTTATATGTCAATCATATCAATAAAAAAGCATAAGGTAGTTAGAGGGAGCTTTTGTCTTTGCTGGGAGGTCAGAGGAAATACATGTAGGAACCTTTGGAGATGTATTAACATGCTCTTTCTACTTATTAATAAGGCCACATAATATCTCATCATCAACAAAAGACCATTTCAGCAGGGGGAATCCATAAAGTATGGCCAAACCACCTTGGGAATTGGCAGGAAAATTCTCAGTCCATGAGTCAGAGGAACTCCATTCCAGCTGTTCCTTTGGTGCAGAGATCACTGCCCCCCTCATCCTTGATGATGGCTTGTTTGTGTTGAAGCAGAAGTCAGGAGTCCTCTCTTTACTGCTGAACCTCATATATGATGGAAGCAATGTCATCGGATAAAATGCCATCTTAAGAGCAGTGATACTACTTACCTTTATGTGTTATGTGACTAAAATTAGGTGTGCTGTATATGTGATTTATCAAAATAGATGTATTTGCTTCAGGATTATGCCAGATAAATATAACCTAAATGGCCTGAAGAAAAAACATGAAGGATTTCCTTTTGCTGACCCCCAATCAATAATTTCTGCTTTTGGCATTTGTAGAATTAACTTGAAATTAAGTTCATATGTGCTTAGATTCTGTTTTAATTTTTGTTATTGTTCTATATCTGGATAATTCTGCACTGTATATAGGTAGGTATTATCAGCCTGTATACTATAATGGCTTTATCCTCCTTTCTCTTTAAACCAGCTAGCAAAAAAATAAAAGATAAAAAAATAAACCAGCTAGCATCTTCAAACTTATGTAATGAATTTTAATTTTGGTTGTTGTTTTTGGAAAAAGAAGAAGTACAAATAGATTTAGAACCTTGAAAATCTTCAGTGCCTTGCAAAAAGGAATTTGCAAATCACTGTTTGGGGTTATGTGTTTGCTTCTCTGTTAGGTTTCTCAAGAAACTTCTGGTTTGTTCTGAAAGAGGAAACTGAGTTGAGGCAAACTGGACCTTATGTCAGCGAGGGTGTGGCCACAATAAAATCTTCTAGAAATACCCTACAGCAGTGATTCTCAATCCTTGCTGTACACTAGAATCCACTGGGGGAGATCTTTTTAAGCATTTGATATCCAGGCCAAACTCCAGACTTCCTATCAGCATCTCCAGGGGTGTGACCAGGCGTTAGCATTATTGATTTGCTTCCCAGGTGATTCCAGTATGCAGTGCAGATTGAGAACTTCTGTTGTCCAGCTTAGGTCACCATTCAGTGTATCTTCAAAGATGTTTATTCAGGGGTGCCTGGCTGGCTCAGTCAGTGGAGCACGACTTACTCTCAGGGTTGTGAGTTCAAGCCCCATTTTGGGGCTCCCCATGGAGCCTACTTAAATTTAAAAAAAAAAAAAAAGGAATGGTGTTTATTCAAGAGACTGCTATATCTCAGGCACTCCTTCTTCCTGTCTCAGGGACTGTCTCACTGGGAAAAGATCTCCAACTGAATAAAGGAGTCAGTTTTCCCTGAACCAACCTAGTGAAAGATGGGAAAGGACGTTAGAAATAACCTCAACTCATGCTTCAAACAAAAACAGCTAAAGCAAAGCACAAAAAGAATTTAAAGGAAAGCTATCACTTACACAGAACTTTAAAATATAAAAATAAAATGTAATATTATTGGAATCTTAGACATTCCTAATATTGTGTGGTGGAAAGAGCCACTATTGAAATGCCCTGTTACCATCATCTTATTACTTAACTGAGTTGGTCAAAAATCAGTCTAGAATTGTACTGTCCAATATAAATGGCAGGCAGTAGCCACATGATGCTATTGAGCAGTTGAAATGTGGCTGATCCAATATGAGATGTACTCTAAGTGTAAAACACACTTTTAGCAGATTTTGAAGACTAGGTGTGAAAAAAACACAAAATATTTCTGACTTTTTAATATTGATTATGCAATAAAATGATATATTGAATATATTAGGTTTTAAAATAAAGTATTATTGGGGATCCCTGGGTGGCTCAGCAGTTTGGTGCCTGCCTTCGGCCCAGGGCGTGATCCTGGGGACCGGGGATGGAGTTCCACATCAGGCTTCCTGCATGGAGCCTGTTTCTCCTCTGTGTCTCTGCCTCTCTCTCTCTCTCTCTCTCTCTCTCTCTGTGTGTGTGTGTCTCTCATGAATAAATAAATAAAGTCTTTTAAAAAATGAATAAAATAAAATAAGGTATTATTATTAATTTACCTGTTTCTTTTTGTTTTTAAGTATGGCTACTAGAAAATTTAAAATGGCAGCTCACCATTTATTTCTATTAGCAATATTAGTCTAGACACATGGTCGCTTGGCCTTTCTTATCTCATTCCTTTTCTCCACTCGTTCTCATCTCATTCCATTCCTACACTCCCCTCTTCATGTTCTTGCTCAGCTTAAAGCCTAGGTTACTGGAATGGAATTTCTGGAGCTAGCCCTCCCCACTTTTGCTCTGGTCCTGGCTGTTGTTCGGCTAACAGGTAGGGGTGGATACTACTTCATCAGGCTGTTCCTCTGTGGTTCGATTGGTGGGGGTTTGCCATTTTGCAGAATATACAAATGGAATGTCTCTTGGCTGCTATGGAACTCTAAACAGTAGTATCTTTTTTATGTAGATGTCTTACTGAGGAAAGGATTTTCCTTCCACCATAAATATGCACTATCTCCCTTGGATAATCAAATTTTTATGGCAAGTATACAGTTTTAAGTATAGTATCTCATCTAAATATGCCATTCATTGTAAGAAACATCATTATTACAAGTACTACTAAGAAAGAAAAATTGCTGGCAATTAAGCCACAATATGTCATAGATCATAACATGCACCCCCCAAAAGCAGGTGCTAAAATATGAAAATCCCATCAAATTGGAAGTTGATGTAATATGCTACCATAATGAGGCATATAGAATCAAGGAGGGGAGTGCCTAACACTTCCAGGTAAGTCAGGGAAGATTTTCAACAAAGGAGATGTTTTTGTTCAGTTTTGACACACACACAAAAAAAAATCAATGCCAACATACTGATAATGATGGCAGTGACAGCAGATCAGTGGATGGTAGCTCACATTTGCAGAGTACTGCTGTACCCCCAGACACTCTGGGAAGAAGATCTTTCTTGTTTAGTCCTCATGACAACCCTCTGGAATCAGCACTATTATCAACCTGTTGTATGGACAAGGAAATTGCAGATTAGGAATTCTCAGCAGACAGGTTATGAGGGGCATTCCAGGCAGAGGAAAACACTGCAAATCTCAGGATGAAAGACATGAAGTATTTGGAGAATGGCAAGAGACTTGGTGTGGCTAGATCACAGGGCATATGAGAAGAACACAATACCAAAAAGGGGAGGAGAGTCACAATATGACTTGTTAAACGATCTGAACTTTGTCTTATAGGCAACTGGGAGCCTCTGAAAAGTAGTGTGTATGGGAGTGATGTGGTCACATTGCATTTGTTTTGTTATGGTGCATGGAATCCCTTTGCTTTTTGTGGTTAAGAACTACATTAGGGGCTCCTGGGAAGCTCAGTCAGTTAGGCATCTGCCTTCAGCTCAGGTCATGATCTCAGGGTCCTGGGATCCAGCCCCACATGGGGCTTCCTGCTCAGTGGGGAGCCTGTTTCTCCCTCTCCCTCTCTGGTTCCCCCTGCTTGTGTTTGCACTTTTTCTTTCTCTCAGTCAAATAAATAAATAAAACCTTCTAAAAATAAAAAAATACTTTTAAAAAAAGAGACAAATACATTATAACCAAGAGTAATATGAAGAGTTGAAATAGTAAAAGAGAGGCAGTATATTGAGTTATTCTACAGTGGTCCAGGCAAATGATGGTAAGAACAAAAGCAATCACAGAAAAATAACGAAGGGACACATTTATAAAGCTTTTAGGAATTATAGGACGAGATAACCCAATCAAAGTACAGAAACAGGAGTTTTCTTGTGTGGATAACTGGCTTGATACTGATGAGGAGAACCAGATTTGGGATGGAAAACAATGTAATAATTGACCTACATATGAGACATCCTGGTAGAGAATATTGGGTTCATGAGACTATCATAGAGGGTAGAAGTTCAAGTCACAGAAATGAATGAGAAAGCCCAAAGAAAGGGTGTAAAACGAGAACTCGCAGTAGTAGTAGAGTTTCTAATCACAGGATATAATAACTATAGTTGAGAAAAGATACTTCCATACTTTCATAATATTTGAGTATTTGGCAGGAAAGCCAGTTTTCTATTAGAATTCTTATCACTCATAAAGTCTTAAGCAATGGAGTGCTCTATTCCTGAGAAGTCACATATGTGTTTGGTGACTCAGTTGATTCATACTCTAATTTTTATATGAGCTGCAATTCAGTTCTTCTAACAACCATGATGATTTAATTTTTCTTTTGTAAATCATATCCTGTTGCCACACTCAAGTGGGGATGATGTGTTTGTCTTTGTATCATCCTTCCCTTCTCAAAATGTCCTTAAATAGCATTACTTGACAAAATTGTGGTACTTGTTCTTAACTAATTTCATTTCCTATGCAGAATAGAAAGTAATTTTAATGCCTCCATCCTTCAGAGTTGCAATCCATGGTATCTAAGCCTTTTTCCTTACATGATTTTTCTTTTCCACAGTAGGCTCTTGTTGCTGCCAATTTACAGCACAGCGCAGAGTAACTGTGCAAGCATTACTTGAGCTCATGTTTTCCCACCCTCAGATCTAACGTAGTCATAATGATATGGCCTTCAAAAATGTGATGCTCGCATTAAAGGTCCCCATAAACATGGCAGGGATCCTGTAATTGAAAGAAGGCGCAGAGCAAATGATTAGATCCTGGGTATAGATCTTGTAGGTGGTCTTTGCATGCTGTTAAATTGGTCATTTGTATTTATAGCTTTGGCAGGGAGGGCTGGAACCTAAACTGATGCTAATACCAGCACTCTCCCACACTTGCCCTGATCTCATTCTGCATTAGTTTTAGCTGGCATCCATGAGTGGAACCAAATCAAAATGAATCTGAATGAGCCATGTTAGTCCTAGTGTCTCAAATTATCCTCCGAGGTTCTTTGACCAGCTGAGATTAGAGGTATTCTTTATGTCAAGAAACTTTTCTAGTAAAAAGTAAATAGATAAATTTTACAAAACTAAAAAACAAACAAAACAACTCTGATTTCCTGCACTGAATACAAAAAGGATTACCTAAAAAGCTGAATACCCCATGATGGCTGAGACTATCTGGTCCTATTCACTTTGTCATCCCAGCAGAATGGAGGCTCAGTGTAGCTCATGATAGGTGTTAATAATTATTTGTGGAATTAATGAACAAACAGCCTGGTTCTTATAAAGGGCCTGGAGGCTATTTGATTTTTACTCTGTGAGTTTTCTGTTTAAATTCTTTCAGAACTGGTAAATCATGCCAGAATTTGGTGAGATGCACTTTTGGTCTACAACACACATCTGTGGTCAAACCTCCTGGATATCAAAACATCCTTCTATGTCACAAATATGCATATAATCCCTTCTTAATAAATAGTTAGATTCACAAGGTCCCTAACTGAAACTCAAACTATAGACTAATCTCTTCAACCCCTAGCATATTCAGGCTTTTTATAGAGAACAGGAAGGACCAATGATCTGGATGGTGTAACCGTGAGAATGTGTACTCTCTGTAGAACAAACCGTCTTCTTGTACACTTCTCTTTCAAAAAATGACCAGGGATGGCTCCAAATAACATCAATGGTCGAATTAAGAGAGTCTGTTGTGATTTATGAGTTACCAAAGTAACACAGCAATAATCTTTGGAAAGTGGAGCTACTATTTTTATCAAATATTAAGTAGAGTGTTTTCTGAAAGGGTTAGTTTGAATCAGTTTATTTTGTGTTTTTTTTTTTCCTTCCCATAAATTTCTACAAAGAGCACCATTCTGCCCATCCCAACATTAGCTTCTCTCTGCTTCCTCCCTCTCTCTTTCTCTGTTCTCTCCCTCCATACTCACCCCTCACCTTTGTATATTTAATTTACTCAATTTTTCTTTTTTGGCCAAACATCCAGTAAGCTGTCTTTCCAAAAAATCTAATTCTCTTTTACTTTTCCTTTCTCTCCAATGAAAATTTCAGAAGAAGAAAAATGTCTAAATTAGTTCTGTGTGTGTATAATACTGATATAAATACCTGGAAAAGATTATACCCACCCACCCCCAGAAGAAGGAAAACTACAGATCAATCTCACCACAGTTTAAAATTTTTAAATGTAACATCACATTTCATGACCAAAGGGAGCTTATTCCCACAATGTGAAGATGATAGGATATTGAGAAGTCTATTAACATAAATCATCACTGTTAATAACTCCTAACAAGAAAACACGTATGATCATCTCTTTACATGCTAAAAAGGCACTTGATAAAATTCAACATCTATTCTTCATTTCAAGCTCAATAAAACATTAAGTACCATATACTTCCTTATTATATAAAAATTAATCTGTGTCAGCCTCAGTTTCTCGACTGAAAAACTGAATATCATAGAAAATCAGTGTACCTAATACATAGGAGCTATGAGACAATGTTAAGAAATGAGACCAACATTCAATACAAAGGCAAATAATATGAAAAGTGACAAAAACTGCTCTTCAAACATATGAGAAGATACTGCCCTCAAAATAAAAGAAGTCCAAAAGAAATTACATTGGAATTCCATTTTTTATTTATAAGACTGGCAAAGTCACAGAAGCTTGATAACAGACTCCCCTTGGCAGCACAGTACAGTAAACCTCTGTCCTCTCTTGCTTGTGAAAGTATAAATTGTTGTGATCCATGTGGAGATCTATTTAGCAGTATCTAATAAAGCTCCATGTGCACATGCCTTCTGACTTGTCAGTTCTACTTCTAGGCCCAAACCCTCAGATCTTACACATGCAAAGTGATTTCTGTACCATGCCACCTATTGAGACATTGTTTGTAATGGCAAAAGATTGGTGACATCTTCAATGACCATGAGTAATGAAATGGTCAAATTATGGTACTTCCAGACGGCGGAATACTAAGCATCTGCTTAAAAAAAAATGAGAAATGTCTTTATGTATAGACAGGAAAACTCTCTAAGGTATATGTTAAGTGGAAAACAAGGGTCAGAAGAGGTATATTACCATTATATGTAAAGAAGAAAAAGACAAACTCAAAAAGACCTCTCTCTGAATCCCAGCTTTACCATTTAACTTTCCTGTATGACTTTGGACAGTTTTGTAAATTTCTCTGAGCCTTTTTCTTCTTATCTATAAAATGTCCATTGTGTAGCATCATTATGAAAATTAAATAGGGATGCCTGGGTGACTCAGTGTTTGAACATCTGCCTTTGGCTCAGGGCGTGATTCTGGGGTCCTGGGATCGAGTCCCACATTGAGCTTCCTGCACAGCCTGCTTCTCCCTCTGCCTGTGTCTCTGCCTCTCTCTCTCTCTCTGTCTCTCATGAATAATGTATAAAATCTTTAAAAAAAAAAAATAAGAACTTAAAAAAGAAAATTAAATGGGACAACATCATATGACTATAGAGCATTAATACAGTATGTTATTTTTAGAGCATAATTACTATCCTACCTGCCTTCTATGAGAAATACCAATTGTCTGAAATTTTCCCTCAATTTTTCAGTTCAGACAGGGAGTTGGGAGGATGCTTCTTGACTTCAACAGTTTGAAGCACAGTGCTTTGCTTAATATTCAGTTCTTTGAAGCTAATTTTGTTGTTACTAACTTTCCAGGTAAGGAAACTATGAGGATTTCAGCAACTTACTCAAGGTCAATGTGATCTCAGTCCCAATGTTGGTACTCTGCCATCCTAATAACTTGGAAAATCACTTTTTTTCCCTGTGTCCCAAGGCCCGTGTGGGTAACTAGAAATAACTATTTTCTCTCACTATCTAAGGAGCAGACTTGCTGGCATAGCTCACCCCTCCCCACAGGGACTCTTGTTCTGGGAGTCCTAATAGAAGCCCTCATTCTACCTTCCCCAGCAGCAACAAGAAGCATTGTCATCTGTGCTTCGGAAAGAATTGTGGTGACAAATAGTTAAGTATTTTATGGAATCAGTATTGAGCTCTACATTCTTGCATAATAGTTGTTTTCATGATAAATTGCTTCATGTAATTGTTGGCATCACCACCACTTCCTCTCTGGATTCTTGACAACTATCAGCAAGGTTTTAATCAGTGATTGATTGCAGTTGCCATCACATGACTTCTCTTTGAAAGTACTTAGTTATTGTCTTCTTTATGCTGGAAGAATTTGATGCCTATACTGCCTTCTGGGAGTTGTTTTGCAGAATACAGATCACATAATACATGATTTTACAGATAATGCACAACTCTGGGAAGATTTCTTCATTCCTTCAAAATATGCAGATCTGTTTCTTCTGCTGAGTCAGTTTTGCTGTAGAAGAACTGTGGCAGCACTAGTAGAAGCCCAGGATGGAATGAGATCATTTGCAGGGAGCATTTAGCACAGAACGGGGCACTCTGTTAGCATCTGCTGCTACTGTTACATATTCAGTCGTTTTATCACAGTCTTATCAGGTGGTTCCAAGAGGAGAGCCCAGAAAGTCAATCACAAAATGTTACTTTCTCAGTGGTGTGAATAGCTGTCATTCCAAATTCAAATGGCAAATAATAGATAATTCCAATGAAAAGTTTTAAGTACTAGCAGGAAAATCATGTTCATCTTGTCCATCTCCTCTAAAAGTAATCAAAAAACAGTGGTTTTCTACAGGAGTGTGTCATTTCACCATTACAGTATTTTTAAAGTGTAATTGTGATTTCCAAAGTTATATCTTATTGATGGAAAGTATTTACATAATTCCATGAAAGATGGCCTGCCTCATGGATCTCCCATCATGGCTACCCCCAATCAACAATATTACCACCTAGTGGCCACCGAGTTGCACTGCAAACACACGATCCTTGAGACCCACAGAGTCAAGTGCCTGTCTCAGTGGCTAAAAGATTGAGGATAACAGTAAACACCACCAGAGTAAACGACCTTATCTCTGATAACTGTTAATTACCGGAACATTCAAACTCCGTTTTATAGCAGAGGGGAGAATTATGAGACTTTGAAAGGTTGTCAACTGAGGCTAGAGAATATGATCATTTAATTTTTTTAATCCTTTTATGAATCTTTTGAATTGAGAAGAAAGCTATCTACCTCGCTCAACCAGCTTTTATATTTTTTATTGGTTTCTACTGTTTTTCTTCTGAAAATTAGATATGTGCATTTGAGTGGATCAGCGGGGATAAACTATGGTTTCTTCCACTATAGGAAATATGCCATGTCAATTCGTGTCCTTACACAAAGTTAACAAAACCTTAAATGCTTAGCTTCCTGAAGTGCTGCTCCTTAATGGCACATCCTGTCTCCACGTCTGAGTCTGGCACCAGAACATTTGTTATTTACCATGTCCCACCCGCCCCCTAGCATCTACCAACTTGTTGACATTCTGTTATTCATTGAAATAAACAAACCATCTGCCTACTAAGCTCATCTCACCATCCCATTTCCTTGCTGAAATAAATGAAATGTGGAGTAACTGTAATCATTCTAGGGAAGTGGGATGTATTCAAATAGATAATATAGGAATCCCTTAAAAATCTGAATTGCTCTTCTTCCCAGGAAGGCACTATTCTTCCCCTAAAATCTTCTCTTAGGTTTCATGATTCTATGATTAGGCCTCATTGCTGACATGATATATGTGTGTGATCATCTGCTTTCTTAAACTTAAGCTTCCCTTGGCATTGGCTCCCAGTTTGTACTCATGGCTGTGGCATTAATTGTAATTGGTCTGAGCTCCATGTGGTGAAATAGGTCCAACTTGTTGCCAGCAACTAATGGAGCTCAATAGTCTTGGGTAAGATTCAAGGGATGGGTTTTGTATCTCTTTCAAATTGTTTTCTTACTGTTTCTATTATAATCTCCTGGGAGACTGTAGTGTAAAGAGGGCTGGCTTTAGAATTACACAAACCTGAGTTCACATCTCTTCTCTAACTATTCTCAGGAAAGTTATTTTTATCCAAACAAGGCTGAGTTCTTTCATCTCAAAGACAGATGCTAACACCAGTACTGTAAAGTTACTATGAAAATCAAATCACCTACCATACTTCAGCCATCCAGTACAATATCCAGCATAATCATATGTATAAATATTCTCTGCCTTCCCTTTACCCTCTCCTTACATTCCCTTGTGCTTTGCCGTGATTTTTATTTCTTGAGTCAAGTCAGATTTAGTTTCATCTAAGATACTTTGTTGATCATGGGTCCTTCTTTTACCATACTAGCACAGATATAGCTGTTCAAAATGTTCATTAAACATCAATTTAATTCAGGTCTTATTATTTCTAGGCACTGTGCTACTTGCTATTGATATGGGGTAAGCAAGATGAACACAACTTTGCCCCTGGAATTTATATTTGCTAGTGGAGATTATAGCCTGTTGGCATTAGAAATCTATGGAGTGTATTCTGGCAGTCTCTTGCAATACAACCAACCACTTCAGAATTTGGCAGCTTAGATCGACAATGTATTACTATCTCCCACAACTCTGTGGGTTGTCTAGACTGAACTGAGTGGTTCTTGTCCTGAGTTTCCATGAGGTTGGCATCAGAAGGTGGCTGGTTTTGGAATCACCTGATGACTTTTTCATGCACATGTCTGGATCCTGGGCTGGGATGGATGGCACAGGTGGGGATTGGCTGGACATCTGAATCCATGCAACCTCTCCACATGGCTTGGGCTTCTTCATCATGGTGGTCTCCAGGTAGTTAGACTTACGTAGTGGCTAGCTCTTTCCAGGGAAAATGTTTCGAATGAAGAGAAGCAGAAACTACCAATCCTTTTAAAGTCTAGGGATAAGACGTTGTGTCACTTTTAGTCAAAGAAGTTACAAGCCAGCCCAGTTTTAAGGAGTAGAGCCATAGACTCCACTTCTCAGTGGAGAACAATGCTTATATCCAAGGAAGGAAAGAATTGATGCTGGCCATCCTGGAGGCAAGTTACTACTTTGTTTAATTGATTGTTCCTTAGTTTCATGGCCCTTGATATTTAGACCCTTCAGTAGTAGATTCTGGCTTTTATTTGACTTAGTCTGTCTATCAGGATGTGCAAAGCTGACCACTAGTGCTTGCCCTAGGAAAAGGCATCACTGTTGTCTTTAGGGGTCAGATCAATAGCAAACTATAGGTGTGTTTGCTCTGGTCCTTGTAATTTCTTCAGGATAGATGGTGTTTCCAGGGAATAAGGTTTTGTCATTCTCCTCTGTCTGTACCCTCTAAAAGAAACTTATTTCTTTGAGTTGCTACATGGGAAGAAATAAACAGCCTCGTAAGTAGTGTAATAATTGTCTTTCTCTGATTGACTTATTTCACTTAACATAATACCCTCTAGTTCCATCCTCATTGTTGCACGTGCCAAGATTTCAATTTTTTTTTTTGATGGCTGAGTAGTACATACTGAGTAATATATATATATATATATATATACACACACACACCACATCTTCTTTATCCATTCATCAGTTGATGGACATCTGGGCTCTTTCCATAGTGTGGCTATTGTGGACATTGCTATGAACATTGGGGTGCAGGTGCCCCTTTGGATCACTACATCTGTATCTTTGAGGTAAATACCCAGTAGTATAATTGCTGGGTCGTAGGATAGCTCTATTTCCAACTTTCTGAGGAACCTCCATGCTCCAGAGTGGCTGTCCCAACCTGCATTCCCACCAATAACGTAAGAGAGTTCCCCTTTCTCCACACTGTTGCCAATATCTGTTGTTTCCTGACTTGTTAATTGTAGCCATTCTGACCCTTGTGAGGTGGGATCTCATTGTGGTTTTGATTTGTTTTTCCCTGATGCCAAGTGATGTAGAGCACTTTTTCATGTGTCTGTTGGCCATCTGGATGTCTTCTTTGGAGAAATGTCTGTTCATGTCTTCTGCCCATGTCTTGATTGGATTATTTGTTCTTTGGGTGTTGAGTTTGATAAGTTCTTTATAGATTTGGGATACTAGCCCTTTATCTGATATGTCATTTGGGAAACATCTTCTCCCATTCTGTCAGTTGTCTTTGGTTTTAAAATGCTTTCTGTTAGGGAAGCAAGAGAGTGGCTAATACAATGTATAGATAAGAGCCACTTCTAAATCACACTGAAATAATATTTTTTTTTCATTTACTAGTTTATATACAAGTTTTCTGCTCCTGAAAATGTAGATGAGAAACTAGAAGGGCTCCTGGGTGGCTCAGTCAGTTAAGCGTCTGCCTTTGGCTTAGGTCATGATCCCAGGGTTCTGGGATTAAGCCCCATGTCAGGCTCCCTGCTCAGCAGTGTATCTGTTTCTCCCTCTCCCTCTGCCGCACCCCCTGCTCTTGTTATCTCGCCTGCTTTCTCTCTCTCTCTCTCTCTCTCTCTCTCAAATAAATAAAATCTTCAAAAAAATTTTAGACTTTTTTTAAAAATTTTATTTATTTATTCATGAGAGACACAGAGAGAGAAAGAGAGGCAGAGACACAGGTAGAGGGAGAAGCAGGCCCCATGCAGGGAGCCAGACGTGGGACTCGATCCTGGGTCTCCAGGATCATGCCCTGGGCTGAAGGGAGAGCTAAACCGCTGAGCTACCTGGGCTGCTCTTAAAAAAAAATGTTAAACCAAAATTTGGAATTTATATTAAAGTTCTGAAGTTCTGATTACATCTTCCACATAGATCAATTTGAAAACTCTGCCTATCTTAATTTAAAATAACGGCATTAATAAATTAGGAAATCTAGAAGAAATGGACGCATTCCTGGAAAGCCACAAACTACCAAAACTGGAACAGGAAGAAATAGAAAACCTGAACAGGCCAATAACCAGGGAGGAAATTGAAGCAGTCATCAAAAACCTCCCAAGACACAAGAGTCCAGGGCCAGATGGCTTCCCAGGGGAATTCTATCAAACGTTTAAAGAAGAAATCATACCTATTCTACTAAAGCTGTTTGGAAAGATAGAAAGAGATGGAGTACTTCCAAATTCGTTCTACGAGGCCAGCATCACCTTAATTCCGAAGCCAGACAAAGACCCCACCAAAAAGGAGAATTACAGACCAATATCCCTGATGAACATGGATGCAAAAATTCTCAACAAGATACTAGCCAATAGGATCCAACAACACATTAAGAAAATTATTCACCATGACCAAGTAGGATTTATCCCTGGGACACAAGGCTGGTTCAACACTCGTAAAACCATCAGTGTGATTCATCATATCAGCAAGAGAAAAACCAAGAACCATATGATCCTCTCATTAGATGCAGAGAAAGCATTTGACAAAATACAGCATCCATTCCTGATCAAAACCCTTCAGAGTGTTGGGATAGAGGGAACTTTCCTCGACATCTTAAAAGCCATCTACGAAAAGCCCACAGCAAATATCATTCTCAATGGGGAAGCACTGGGAGCCTTTCCCCTAAGATCAGGAACAAGACAGGGATGTCCACTCTCACCACTGCTGTTCAACATAGTTCTGGAAGTCCTCGCCTCAGCAATCAGACAACAAAAAGACATTAAAGGCATTCAAATTGGCAAAGAAGAAGTCAAACTCTCCCTCTTCGCCGATGACATGATACTCTACATAGAAAACCCAAAAGCCTCCACCCCAAGATTGCTAGAACTCATACAGCAATTTGGTAGCGTGGCAGGATACAAAATCAATGCCCAGAAATCAATGGCATTTCTATACACTAACAATGAGACTGAAGAAAGAGAAATTAAGGACTCAATCCCATTTACAATTGCACCCAAAAGCATAAGATACCTAGGAATAAACCTAACCAAAGAGGTAAAAGATCTATACCCTAAAAACTATAGAACACTTCTGAAAGAAATTGAGGAAGACACAAAGAGATGGAAAAATATTCCATGCTCATGGATTGGCAGAATTAATATTGTAAAAATGTCAATGTTACCCAGGGCAATTTACACGTTTAATGCAATCCCTATCAAAATACCATGGACTTTCTTCAGAGAGTTAGAACAAATTATTTTAAGATTTGTGTGGAATCAGAAAAGACCCCGTATAGCCAGGGGAATTTTAAAAAAGAAAACCATAGCTGGGGGCATCACAATGCCAGATTTCAGGTTGTACTACAAAGCTGTGGTCATCAAGACAGTGTGGTACTGGCACAAAAACAGACACATAGATCAATGGAACAGAATAGAGAACCCAGAAATGGACCCTGAAATGTATGGTCATCTAATATTCGATAAAGGAGGAAAGACTATCCATTGGAAGAAAGACAGTCTCTTCAATAAATGGTGCTGGGAAAATTGGACATCCACATGCAGAAGAATGAAACTGGACCACTCTCTTTCACCATACACAAAGATAAACTCAAAATGGATGAGAGATCTAAATGTGAGACAAGAGTCCATCAAAATCCTAGAGGAGAACACAGGCAACACCCTTTTTGAACTTGGCCACAGTAATTTCTTGCAAGATACATCCACAAAGGCAAAAGAAACAAAAGCAAAAATGAACTATTGGGACTTCATCAAGATAAGAAGCTTTTGCACAGCAAAGGATACAGTCAACAAAACTAAAAGACAACCTACAGAATGGGAGAAGATATTTGCAAATGACGTATCAGATAAAGGGCTAGTTTCCAAAATCTATAAAGAACTTATTAAACTCAACACCAAAGAAACAAACAATCCAATCATGAAATGGGCAAAAGACATGAAGAGAAATCTCACAGAGGAAGACATGGACATGGCCAACAAGCACATGAGAAAATGCTCTGCATCACTTGCCATCAGGGAAATACAAATCAAAACCACAATGAGATACCACCTCACACCAGTGAGAATGGGGAAAATTAACAAGGCAGGAAACAACAAATGTTGGAGAGGATGCGGAGAAAAGGGAACCCTCTTACACTGTTGGTGGGAATGTGAACTGGTGCAGCCACTCTGGAAAACTGTGTGGAGGTTCCTCAAAGAGTTAAAAACAGACCTGCCCTACGACCCAGCAATTGCACTGTTGGGGATTTACCCCAAAGATTCAGATGCAATGAAACGTCGGGACACCTGCACCCCGATGTTTCTATCAGCAATGGCCACAATAGCCAAACTGTGGAAGGAGCCTCGGTGTCCATCGAAAGATGAATGGATAAAGAAGATGTGGTTTATGTATACAATGGAATATTACTCAGCAATTAGAAACGACAAATACCCACCATTTGCTTCAACGTGGATGGAACTGGAGGGTATTATGCTGAGTGAAATAAGTCAGTCAGAGAAGGACAAACAGTGTATGTTCTCATTCATTTGGGGAATATGAATAATAGTGAAAGGGAATATAAAGGAAGGGAGGGAGAAGAAATGTTGGGAAATATCAGGAAGGGAGACAGAACATAAAGACTCCTAACTCGGGGAAACGAACCAGGGGTGGTGGAGGGGGAGGAGGGCGGGTGTTGGAGGGGAATGGGTGACGGGCACTGAGGTGGACACTTGACGGGATGAGCACTGGGTGTTTTTCTGTATGTTGGTAAATTGAACACCAATAAAAATTAATTAAAAAAAATAAAAAATAAAAAATAAAAATAAAATAAAATAACGGCATTGTTTCCTTGGATTTATGTAATCTCTACTCCAGGGGCATACTACATATACTCTGAGATTAAAATACCATGTGTATATCTATAGAGAGACAGACAGAAGACAGAGAGACAGACAGATTTCCCAAAAATTTTAAATGGACACCATCCAAGAAGCATCTAAGAAAGAATAAGCTAGAAAAGTAGCTTAGATTGTTTCTCGCAAACTATGATAATCCAAACGCAACCAAGATCAATGAGCTGTCAGGAAAGAGGAAAAAAAAAACAAATTCCAAGCAAAAATATCTAAAGTAATAGCCAAAGGGATCAAGAAAACCACTGGCTGGATAAACTGTGATAAATGGTGGTGGTTTGTTTGTTTTTAAATTTTGTTCCTATGTGTAAGTCCCATTTTGAGCAACAGTTTCAGTGTAATACAAACCTTTTGTACTGTGTGACACTCGTCTGTGTGTATCTTCCAGAGAGTAAGAGGGTGGAGTGAGGACGTCCTCTTTTCTTCTTTAAACAACTCTTTCTCACACTATTGCAGAATTAACCAGTTGTGTGCATCCTCTTTCCAGGACTCCAGCTGTCCAAAAGCACAGTCCACTTACTGCTCTGTATGAATGAGAGAGACATGCAGATTCTCGAGCACAACTTCTCCCTGTGCTTGTACCATTCTCACACGTTCTGCCTCCCTCTTAGGTGGCTATCCTAGTCACCCCAAAGGTTGCTCCACTGCCCGGAGCACTGTGTCTCCCTCTAGCAGTCACCTCTGCTGCACTGCCTAATGATAGAACCAATCCATGGGATCCCTGTACTCTGCCTGCAGTGGGATCCCACAGCATCTAAAATGCCTTTCACATAACCTGCTGTGTGTGTCATGTGGAATGGTTTTAGTCACTTGCATGCAGTTATCTGTGGAGATTAACTCCTTGGTAGTGTTTTGAACCATGCTGTTATCTCCCTAGCAGTATTTTTAGTGTGCTGATACTGCATGTG